>NW_010307084.1:25456-57158 GCF_000700745.2 Antrostomus carolinensis | reverse complement strand
TTCCCTATTTAGCTGGAGGGTAGCTATGGCAACATGGCACAAAGACATCTCAATAGCTGGCTAAGGCCAGACCAGCCCCCTGTCTAGCAGACAGACACTGTTCGCTGGTACTTAAACTCTGCTTGGTTTTGACAAAGGCGATGTTTATTACCTAGAACTGGGCCCCAGGCTCAAAATGTCCGGTAGCTGGAAGCGAAGGGAAGCACTGTAACCCCCTCGACAAATGGAACATTTCAAGGGATGTCCATGAATAGGTCTTGTAATGAGTAATGAAAGAAGCGGTGGAGAGGGAGGGGAGGAAATGAATGAGCGGAGATTGCAGCAGCTAAAGGGAAGTTCATTGCAGGAGACGGCGAAAGGGCGCTCTGAGTTATGGCTTGTCTGTCTGGGAAAGTTGCACTCATACAGCTTTCCTTTTTGTCTCAAATCAACTGCCTTGTGGCCACACACGAATTGTCTCCCATCCTCTCAGCCTGGCTTTAAATGGAAATGCTGTCTTTATTTCCTGCAAGAGCTGTTTCCCTGCTTTGTGTTGTAAACACGAGGACACAACCACAGCAAAACTCTCTGCCCAGTACCCACCAGCCTGCACGTGTGGTCATCGCTGCCCTTAGAGCTTATCAGAGGCACGTTTTGGAAAGCAGTTTGGAAAAATGGCTTATAAACACCTCTCACGTAGTGCTGCACCGGGGAGGTCTGAGGAGCACCAGCACTGTTTCAAAGGAACCTCGTTTCTGCATCTGGGCTTAAAGCTCCACTCCTGCATTAACTCCCTTGTGACATTTTCCTCTCCTCTCCTATTTCTATCTTATACAGCATTTTGGGGATGATCCTGACAATTGTTTTGACATCTGGGCAGTGGTAGCACAGAGTTTGCCGAAGCCCTCGCTGCTTTTGTCATTACTCTGGCTGAAGCAATCCCAAAATACAGCAGTCAAGAAGACCAAAAGAAAAGGGTGGTGGAGATGCCCTCCTTCCTGGCCATGCAGTGTCAGATGCCGAGGCCTAAACCATCTCTTTCTTTCTCTTTCATGCCACTGACAGCATTTGTCCCTCCAAAATCTTGCTGTGTCCCAGACTACAAAGCTGCCTGGGCTTACATGTGCAGGCTTGGCCTTGCCGGGTGGGAGCATGGCTGTGGCACAGTGGCCCATGGCTCCTTGTAGCCCTGACCTCATCCAGCACATGTCCTGAGCAATCCTGAGCATCTCTCAGAGAAGATCCTCCTGCTCTGTACTGCCCTGAAGCGTTTCACCACAGTGGCAGAGCCAGGATGTGCTGCCTTTGTGACCAGCTCCACCACCTCAATATACTCATTGCAGGCAGCCACCGGGGCTGGTTGATGGCGTTAGGGGTTGTGTTATCACCGCCAATACATGTGGGCACTTTCCTCACCAATTAGTTTCCTTAAAAGCACCACGGTGGCCACTGAGCTGCCAGTCCAGGCATGGGGCCATCTGTCTGGCCTTACCGGCCCTGTCACCTCCTGGTGACAAGTACCCCCAGAGCAGTCAGCCAGCTGGTGCGTGGCTGTCACCACGCTGACAGCGGGGACGTCCTCAGGCACTCTGCATGCTCCTGCCTCCACCTGCTCTCCTCTGTCACACATCTTAATCGTAAGCCCTGAGGGGTGGGAGTTGGCCATGCTGCTGGATGAGCCTCCCCTCCCCACATCCCCAGCCCTTCTGGAGGCTCAAAACCCATCTCAGGGAGGCAGGGAGCTGCTGCGTGGCCCTGCTGCATCCCACCAAAGCGGGCAGCACCAGCTGGCAACCCAGCCTTTGCCGATTGCATCCATGCACCCAGCCCCGGTGCGTCCAGGATGTGCAAAACCCTCTCAGCTCACAGGAAGGAGAGCTGGAGGCATTCAGAAGATGCCCATCATCTCACAAAGCCACCAGTTCAACTCAGCCTTGCAAGTGCTTGAATGTGATGTACGGCTTGTTCCAGATTACTGGGGAACACACATGAATGCAGGAGGCTCAAAAAAGCCTGAACATGATGCTAGCAAATAGCTCATGTTATATATTTGCTGCTGCAGAAGGCTGATGTCACAGCAAGCTGTTCGCAAGGCAACAGCCGTTCATCACTCAAAAATGTGTTAATATATTAGATTGGATAGTTTGTATTTCATCTGTGCTCCTTTGCATTTCCATACGTAACCTCCTGCTACTGAGTCCAATGGCTGTAGACTTATCTGAAGTAAAAAATCAAATTAACTCTCATTTAAAGTGTAAAGCCGGCTGTTGCAAAAAGCATGGAGCTACCTCACAGCCCATTTCACGCCATTTGGCTAGCAGCACTGGTTTTGAGACCCGTGAGGCTGCTCAGTGCTTATACCCATGTGCGAGCTGCTGGTGTCTGGGCTCCCCTCCTGCTTCTCACAGTTGCTGCAGTGGCTTCCACCCCTGACGGGGGCCTGTCCTCTGCCTTACCCCAGACACTCACCACCATCTTGGGGATGACCAAGAGGGCCACCAGGATGATCCGAGGGCTGGAGCACCTCTCCTATGAGGACAGGCTGAGAGAGTTGAGGCTGTTCAGCCTGGAGAAGAGAAGGCTCCAGGAAGATCTTATAGCCGCCTCCCAGTACCTGAAGGGGCTACAGGAAGCTGGGGAGGGACTTTTCATAAGGGCAACTAATGACAAGACAAGGGGAAATGGGTTTGAACTGAAAGAGGGGAGGTTTAGATTAGATATTAGGAAGAAGTTCTTCACTTTGAGGGTGGTCAGACACTGGAACAGGTTGCCCAAGGAAGTTGTGGATGCCCCATCCCTGGAAGTGTTTAAGACCAGGCTGGATGAGGCTTTGAGCAACCTGGTATAGTGGAAGGTGTCCCTGCTGATGGCAGGGGGATTGGAACTGGATGATCTTTAATGTCCCTTCCAACCCAAACCATTCTATGATTCTTTGATTCTATGATCTTCTCCTACAGACCCATACTCCAGCTTTCACCAGAGCCTGCCTGAGCCATTTCAGGGTGTTAATGCTATTGCAAACCCTTTGCTTGCTTTCTTGGATGGGGGTGTTGAGAAGTCTGTCACGCCCAAGAGATGGGGTGAAGGCAGGGAGAGGAGGCAGGGGAGGGAGAAGGACAACCATGAGACAAGCTCAGGCTGCCATGAACCTGCTCAGATCAGTATGAGGGGCTAAGGATGAACGCTGAGATGACCTCTCCCAGCTCCTAAACTTGATGCTTTGCCTCTGGCACATTCCTACCTGCCATATGGGCAAACACATTTTTTTCTGGGAAGCAGCAACATATGGGTTATGTTTTTTCTCTTGCTCTCAGTGGGACCAGAATGTACCTTCTGGACACCTTTGCCCAGCAGCTTCAGTCAAATTTGCAGCAGAGGAATGGACTTTGAAGTGCTAACTTCCAACAGACTCCATGAGAGCAAAGCAGCAGGAAAGGGCCTGGCGACCCCCTGGAGAAAAAGACCACAGGAGTTTCAGCGTGAAGACATACCAGAGGGCAGGATGGGACACTGTGTCACGGGTGAGTGTTTATACAAAAGGGCGATTTAACAGAGTTCGATGGCAAGGTTCACTCTATAAATTACTACATGGAAGAAACATGCAGAGGGAGAATCGGGTTAGAATCGATTTAGAATTATTTATACATGGACTGGAGGTGCAGAAAGGTAAGGGAGACCCTTCTGCTGAGTCACGAGGTGAAGAATGGAAGCGCTTGCTTTCAAAACTACTTCTCACAGAGGAGTCCACGTGTGGCTGGATCCAGACTTAGTCCCAGACTTGGTCAGTGGTTTATGGCTAAGAGATACAAAGGGTAAGGAAGATGATCCTGTTGAGTCATGAAGTTCAGAGTGGACCCCCTTGCTTTCTAAACGCCTCAGAGAGAAGCCCAGGTGTGGCTGGATCCACTCCTAGTCCCAGGCTTAGTCAATGGTTTATGGCTAGAGGATTAAATGTGTTTGTAGCTAACAGATTACATGTGCACACATGATTCTCTATATCACTTACCTAAGATTTCAAAGTTTCATCATGCTTATTCCCACTTCACTTACCTTCCCTCTGGGCATCTGGTGTTAGTTCACTCCAAAGGCTGAACCCTAGATTTCCTGAAGCAGACTCTCAGGTGCTGGATTTTATAAAAATAAATAATTTAATAGAGTGGTACAGCAGCATGGTCAGCTCATGTGTCTGGAGAGGGGTCCCCTAACCCAAACAAAGAAATCCCTGAGCAATTATACCCTTACAGACTGTTCACCTGCCCCTCACATGATGTATTATAACTCTAAGTAACTCATTCTATTTAAAACTTACTTATTTAAGCTAAACAACTAATATCTCTTAACATTGAGAAGTGACTCTGCTAAAGGGGAGAATTGCATGGTGTGCAGTCCAGCTGCCATCCAGGGAGAGCTCAAATTGGGCTTGTACAGTGATCTGTCATTGGTAAAAGGTCTCGTTGCTCTAAGGAACAATCTTGAGAAGTGTCCCTGCTAAAGAGGACTTCACCACCACACAGCCATGCTGCCTAGCAGGGAGAGCTCAAAGATGGCTCACTTAGACTGTCATATTTATGGGATAAAGCGGTTGGCACATAGTCAAGTTGCAGACAATGGGAGAGGTATGCATGAGACTCCTTGAACCTACAACTTGTCAATGTGGACTGTGTCTCTTTGCTCTTTTGTGGGTTTGCTAGAGGAGTTCTTGGCCCGGTTATGGCTCAGGGTTTTACCTCCTTTGGAGCCTGTGCCAAATTGCTGCTGGTTTGGTTAAGAGAGGGTGAGTGCATCCGTCACACCCTGACATCTGCAGTGTAGGTGTGTATGTGTGCATTCAGGGTGGTTGGGGCCCTGCAGGATCCTACAGCCATGCCACATGGAGCAGGATAGCACCTCATCCCAGACGTATGGTGCCTGGGGATGCCAGCAGGGACGTCCACCAGCAGAGATGTCCTCCAGCCATGTGTCAGCCCCGGGATTGTCCCGGGTGCCTGTTAGGATGGCAGAGGAACACCTACATGCTGCTTTTTGAGGGACCAGATGTGTTTCCCACCCCTTCCTGGCAAGCAGGATGGTTTCCATCAGGCTGGTGCCCCAGGGCAAAGCCTCCCTCGGGAACCCAGGGACAAGGGACACTGACATCTATAGCTTTATGCATCAGATGCCCGAGTGATGACATCAATACAACTCTGTGCAGATGGGAGGGGGGCTCGATCCCAGCCTACAAATCACAGCCAGTGAAAAAGCCCAGCAGACTGGGAAAGCAAAGCCATCAGCTGCAGCTCGTTCCCTAGCTCGGGCACGTCTGGAGTGCAGACCTTTCCTTTCTGGTGGCCAGAAGCAGGGAATGCTGCTCTTATCTAAAGGTCAACAAGGAGACGGCTGACAAATATCACTGTCTTTGGTCCGTCATTGTGCACATCACACAGACACTGAAATAAGGCTGACTGAGGGCTGGGGAGCGGTTTGGAGGGGTTGTGTCTTGTTCTAGAGAAAGATGCATTAGCTTGTGCTAAATGCTAAAGTTGTTACGGTCTTTTCCTCTCCTGGTTAGATGAAAGGAGGGGGAAAAGGAGGTCTGGAACTTGTAGTTCAGAATAACTTAATGGTCATGATCTGTACTTTGAGGAAAGATAATAAAAGACATCTTTTTATGCAATTCATTTCAGGAGCCTTTACTCTGCAGCCAGGATTTTTCTGCCTGCTGGGAACGGCCTGATGGAAAAAGTTTTAAAACTTTCAGAAATCCTATCTCAGACTTTTACTTTGTTCTTTACCTCTGAGGTTTATGTAGCATTTGTATGGCCTCATCCATCAGACAGGACAATAAACTTTAAGAACCTTCAGGTCATAGAGGAACCAAGTTACCAACCCAGAGCTCAACTGGTTTCTCATAAGTCTCAGATGCTACACCAGAGCAGTTTAAACATCAGACAATTCTAGAAAACCAGGGACAACTTAAGCCTCGGGCTCTGCTTAACTCCTGAAGGTGCCAAAAACTAGTAGAAATGACCACAGTGAACATCCAGCAACAGGCTTTGTTTATGGGCTGCTCATCACCGTTGCCACATGCTGCAACATCTGACATTGGATTCTGGAGGGGATCTAGGGAGCTTATGCATACGTGGGAGAGTTGAGTTGTAAAGAAGGGTTTGAAGTAGCCTGCACGCCCAAGTGACACTGAAATGAGGCAGTGCCAGGAATTGTCTTTTAGGTATCAAAGATGAGCAGCATGACTATGGAGGCAAGTGTCTCCTACGGCAGCAACCACAAGCACCCCAAGCCAGTGGGGAGAGCAGGGGCACATCTGCTGTCTGGATCATGAGTAGGTTTAGGTGTAAGGTGGACTTAGCCCAGCTAAACTTGCATATCTAGGCACTCAATGGAGAAGTTTTGGTTGCTCAAAAAATCTGAGGTCAAATCCTCAGTTGCCCATGCAGTTCAGGTACCTCCATAGAGAGACAGCAGCTGCAGAGATATCTTCAGATCCGTGGGTCTAAACTTGGTTCAGACTGAAACTCCAAGTTCCAGTTGGATTCCTACACATTTTACTGGGGTTTTGCCTTATTTTCTTAGTTGGTTGGAGGCTAAATGCAGACCATCTCAACTCTCTTCCAGACATACTGCTATACCACTCTGTTCAATTTTTAATGAAGCCAAGATAATGCTTTTCCAAAGAGCTTCTGAAAATCAATAGTGCTCTTTTACAATGATATGTCTTTACGATAGTAGGTCAATAAGGAAGAAAACCTTAAAGCCTCCAGGGATAAGGCTATCTTCTTACCTGAAGTGCTGAATTTTATGTGACAAAGTTTAGTAAGATATGTGAACGTATCAATGATTTCGAGGATGAATCACCACCACATCACTTGTGTTGTATTTGTTCTTTAGGTTTATAAAATTGATTGCTGGTAACAATAAATTATTTGGAGGTCAGAGGTGGTTAGTATTTTAGAATTTTATCACAAGAGAATTACTGGTCTGAATTTCTTATAGCATTTCTTACACTATAATTTTTTATTATTCTACTCAAAAGCCAAAATCAATTGGCAAATAGGAACGGTAAGGCATCCTTTAGGGAACCTGTTATTAAACCTGACCATCAATATTCAAATTTGTCATGTAAGAATAAGTAATCATTTAGGGAAAAATAAAAGTTAAATTATCTGGTAAATTCATATTAGTAATAAATCACTTATTTTTATTAGTTCAGGAATGTTTTGTTTGATTAAAAAGTCAACAGCTAAATTAATTTGACTTGGGAGTCACAGTTATATAAAACTCTTACAATATGTGTCTGCTTCCTTTAACTTCAGTGAGACTGAAAGAAACGCCCAGGGCTTTTCCTGACTTTGGATACTTACTGAGCTGGAGTGTATATTTGTGAGCTGTCATTCGCCCTGGCCACCCCCTGCTAGGCACAGGAAGGAAAAGCAAAGAGCAAAAGCATATTCACGCTGCCCAAGTTTAGGTACCTCTGCTAGGAGTGATTTCCTGGTGTTCCCCACATCTTTAATGGCTGGGGGGCTGCTGAGAAGGGATGCAGAAAGCCTAGATCTGCCTTTTGGTACCAAACCGCCTCCTTTCTCCAGCCCTTCCCAACGTATTCCTGCAAACTTTGGGATTTTCTCCACTGCTGCTATTGAACAGCCTTGGCAGCTGCCGGCGCCTTTGACTCATCCATGTTTACTTGGTCCATCCTGTCCTTGGTGTGGGGGATTGCACAACCTTGGAAAAAAATCTGCGTGACCTCTCCCCATCCCACCCCCACACCCTCGGACGGATGCTGTCTGCACTTAATGCCTTGTCAATACCAAGAGGTTCAAAGCCTTGACAAGCTATTTTAGGTTTATGTTACAGACTTCCTTATTTTCCTGCTTCTCTCTCTCTACAAATCTTATCACCAGTTTAGGTAAAAGCTTGTCCTTCTCAGCCTTAACAGCAGATAAACAATGGCCTAATAACTCTCTTACTCCATTATTTTTAGTTTATACTTTCCCCTGTATCATTCCTGCAAGGAAAAATCACTTCTCTGTTTGTGACAGTAATCATAAGACTTCAGATCTTTTTAGTTAATCCTGCTGTCCTGGGACAGTTGGTCTCATTTTTGTCATTTTTTTTCTCCTATGTTTTGTAACTTTGTTCAGGTTTTATTCTCCTTTCACCTTTCTCCAAAGTTTTTAGGCAAAAATAAATCTCACACATTCGTGAGTCACCCCAGGAATTGAGGCTGAGTTGGAAGATAACGTTAGAGTTGTGTGCTTTGGATTTTTCTCCACTTCTGACAGTGTGGGATCAATAGTCAGAAGCAAATCACTCAACAAATCCATCTTGTTTTAGCTGTCTCTGAAACGGGAAGAATGTTTGCTAATCTCTGATTGCAGCTCATTTCAAACATAACACCTTGAACAGCCTTGGGTGAAGGGCACAGGAGAGCTCTCAGATAAAAATGCAGCTGGGCCCAGGTAAAACGTTATGTGGAGAATAGATAGTGAGATGGACGATGAGAAGGACAATGTGACCTTTCAGGAGAAGGCCCAGGGAAAATCTCCACTAATGCAGCTCAGAGGCACAGATGTGGCAGATAGATACACCACAAGTGTTCACAGAAGAATGAATGAGAAGAACAGTAAAGTAAATTGGAACTTCTGGGATGCATTAGTTTTACCCTAAAATGACCAGGTATTTCCTTGATGATATTAATGAGATTTCCTTACTTTAACACAAAAATGTTTTCAATATAGCAATATTATTTACAGTTCAGCTAGTATCTACAACCACTTCAGGCTTCAAAAAAGCAATGTTTTCTTTCCAAAGATTCTTGGTTTTGGGTTTGTTTTTTTTTTTTTTCACTGAGCACAGGACCAGGTTCCTGGAGATAAAATGTTCACAATGGATGCGGAGCCATGTCTGAGACAAGGATTAACTGTTTCAATCCTTCCCTCAGCAGTATGGCAAGGCAGAAAGGGGGAAGATAAAAGATTCTATATCCAGGAGAAATCACATTTATCTCAAAGTGACAAGCAAGTGTGAGAACAATGCTCTTTATTTTATCGAACAGCAATCCATTCTCATCTCCTTTGCAGAATACTTTCAGTGGCCAACTAGGCTGTGTCCTGGAAAACTGTATTAGCAGATTAATTAGTAATGGATTTTTAACAATAGTGTAGAAGGTATGCACAGGAGAGAAAGATCAGACAGTTGAATTGAATTATTATACTTGCACAGGTTTTTAGATTGACTACTTTATGCTTTTGATTAAATTATTATAATTTATGTGCTTTTCAAGTAGTAATCTTCTCTGAGAGATTATTTTCTCTTGACCCATCTCCATATAGAATTATTTCCATGGCAACGGTTTGAGTGATTTGAGAAAGAAACAAAATTATGAACTTCCATTACTGTTGGGTTAAAAAATTGGTGTGATTTTAAAGCAAAAATACAGCAGTTTTTGGCTTTATAAAGAATAGCCTTCGAAGGAGTCATAGCTATATAAAGAGGAAACTGAAACTTGATGTTTCTTTATTTCTTTGTAGCAAAAAAGTTATTTTCAAAATGGAGTTAAAAACATACTGTTACCATTAGTCCTAATAAATGTAATGTTTATCTCGATCTTTGAAAGTAATGGGACATAAAAGATCCATTACTTCTCCTGAGTCAGCGGGCTGATAAATCAGTGCATAATAACTATTATTTGGTATTTCCCTGTAATTGCCTCAGTGTTGAAATGTTGAGATAAGTTAAATGTTTTAAATGGAAGGCATAAATTAGAGAAATCAGATAAGCTGGGAGGGACAGATGACATTCACCCTAGGGTAAGTGAGGCACCAGCTGAAGCACTCCTTGAGACATTAGCAATTATCTTTGAGTGGGCAATGAGAGTAGAAAAGGAGATCCCAGCAGGCTGGAGAAGAGCAAACAACAAGAGGAAAGGGAGAAGGATGTGGATTTGAGAGAAGACAACCCAGTCAGACTTGCTTTGGTACCTGGAAGGATTCTGCATGAATTATTCACAACTTTGTAAGCACCTGCAGGTTAAAATACAAATATATCAAAGGTAGATTTTTCAAAAACAGGTCACATGACTCCAGTCTGCCTCCTTTCTTTGACAGGATAATTGGTTTCATGAACAGGGGAAAAGTAGCCGGTATGTCGCATCATGACTTCAGAAATGCTTTTGTCACGGCCAGATGATGTTCTTATGTACAACCTAAGAGAATGTGAAAGAAATTAAACCAAGATGTGGTAGGTGCTGAACTGTTGAACAAACGGCACCCAAAGGGAAGCTGTCAATAGTTCACTCTCAACAAATTTTACTTCACAAAATCTACAGAGATTTTAGTCAATTTGTTTTTTGCTTCCGGTTCAGACAATGGAGTAGGAGATGTATTTTCATTTGTGAAGGGATGAAGCCCCTCAAGGGAAGTCTGAAAACCTACCTGAGGGATGCAGCAGGACTCCGAGTAATCTGTAAGTCAGGGGGAAAGCACAATTATGTCAAATGCAGTAATGTGTTGAATTTGGGAAGGAGACATCAAATGAGCAAATACAAAGCAGGAGGCAAAACAGTATGTCCCCCCACCCCCCCAAAAAAAACCCAAAAACCATCATCCCTAAGCATGAATTTATATTAGATAGAAGATAAAATTTGAACTAAAAGGGAAAATGTATTCTGAGTCACAGGCTGTGATTTCACTCTGCTCTTTGTTGATGAGTCTTGGGCCTGTGTGCTAAATCCAGTTTAAGGAAGGTTGGCTACAGTCCAGGACGGGCAGCTGTGACAGAGGCTGGAGAACTCTGAGTCAGGAGGAATGGCAGACAAGCTACTCTGGAAAAGAGAGGACTGAGGGAAGAGGAGTGGGCAGCAGTCTCTCTGAATGTGATAGGGAGGACAGCAAGCAGCTTTTTCTGTCTGTCCAGTAGCACCAGGCAAAACATATTTGACTGAAGTTGCTGCAAACAACATTTGGATGAGATAGTAGGAAAATATTTGTAACCATAAAGAGGTAAAGCAGCAGGAGTGGACCAGGGAGTTCTTGAACTTCTTCCACTGATGATCTTTAAGAGCAGATTAACAAGTCTTCACCAGGGATGGTCTAGATATGCTTGTTCCTGCTTAGAAACTAGCTGGGAGGAGGTAAGCACTGTTACTGTCACATATGTTGGATGGTGCAAACACGAAAGGTCACCAACATGTAGTCTGTGGGAATGTGGATTATGTTCTCCTCTCGTGTTAGACAGTTTCCTTCATACTCAATGGAGTCTTTATTCTCCATCACTCAGTTGTCAGCAGAAGAGGTCTGGAAGCAGGAGAGGCACTAGGAGCCTGTTTTAACACCCCAGGCTTGTCTTCTTGATGCAAACTCCCTGGCTGCACTGTCAAAGAGCATCTATGCCACTCACACCTCCTCAGCACTCAGCTCCTACACTCGCAGGACACCATCTATCCTAGGCACAAGCAAGACTGATACCTCAGGAAAGCACAGATCCCCCTGTGCATTTTCAGAGCTATCATTACTGACCTGCTTAGCTTTGGGTATTTAATTATGTACTTACGTACTTTGCTGAACGGAGCCCAGAGGGAGAAGAGTAGTGCCAGGAGCAGAGACAAATTTGCCTGAAGGCTTCCTGAGGCACTTGCAGGATTTACCTGGAGTTTCATTAGCAAAAAAACCTGCTTCACCTAGGCAGGCTCTAAGCCTTTAATCTGATCCCATCAATAAACTACAGATTCAGCTATCAAGAATTCTGTGTCATGATGCTATAATTGCTTATTATTATGCATTTTTATAAAGGCACCGTGCCCCTTGGGCAGAGGGACTGCTGGGGTGATCAGGCTTTCCCGCTGTAAGGTAATCAAGGCTTATGCAAAAGGATCTGCTGGGAACATGCACACTGTGTAATCCCTGCCGTTAAGCGACTGAAAACAGAACTTCCTGCCGAGCCCATTTAATCCAGCCAGATGAAATCCATTTTGGATGGTTTCCGTTTCTCAAATCATAATGGATAAAGGAAGAAGTGTCTTATCAGGTTGTGGAGAACATCACTCTCTTCTACAATTTTTAGAAACAGACATTGCTGTGTTCACAATGGATCTTTTCTTCTCCTTCTAACATGTTTCTTCCTTTTTTGTAAATTTTCAGGCTTGTCTACGAACCCTTTTTAAATTCTGATCCTTTAATCTCAACATGATAAAGTTTCCCTTAAAAGCTAGCATTGGAAGTGCTCTTAAAAGTTGCTTGGAATGCACACAGCCTTTCAGAAAAAAAATCAAACTCATGTTTATGTCTTCTTCTTGGTAATCAAACCATGTTGTCTATTACAAGGAGGCTACAGCCAGGATAGCTGTAAGTGAACCAGGGAACCTTATTCTAAACACTGTTAAATTTTCCTGTTTTGTGGTAATAGCAAGCTGAGGTCTAAATTCTTTTGAGAAAAATAGTTGGATATGTGGGAGAAATATGGACCAGATTTAATAACAAAACCTTGTATTCATACATTATTTTGCACTTTTCAAGGTGCAGGAAAACCATTTATAGGTTAATTGCTACCACCAGCAGGATGAAATTCTGGTCTCCTCAGAGTTTGGTACTGGCTGAGTTTGACCAAAGCTTAATGACTTCAAGAACACAAAAGTAATTCTCTATGGAGATGTTGCTGTCCTGGCTGCTGCCTAGTCTGGGTCAGCATACGTTACTTCTTCCCAGGTGGAGGCATTAGGGACAACTTGCAGTGCCAGCAGCTTGGGAGGTGTTCTGTCCAAGCTGGATTGCTCAGAGACATAGAGTTCTTACACAGTTGTGTTCTTGGCTAAAGGAGGTGAAGTATTTGAAAAAGGGCTTCTGGGGAGTAGTGGGTGTGTATCACTGGGACACACAGGCACTGGGATGTTTGCTGCTGGAGGTCCAGGAATTGCTCAGAGACCAGAGCCATCAGTGAATTTTGGTGTCAGGACCTGACACTTCCCAGCTGGTGGATGCTTGCTGCCCCAACCTACCACTTGAGGTTGCTCATCTCATGAAATACTCTTTACCAAGTAATTTTCTCCTGTGAATTTACCTTTAGCAGTCAATAGCTACCAGCTCTCCTGTGCACAGGTTTCCTTCTGGGTCTGTGAGATCTACAGTGGTATAGAGAATGGCCCTGAAAGTCTTTCTGTGCACCTCTGCTCCTGGGAAACAGCACTCTCACAGATGAGAGCCTTCCAGGAACAGAAAAAAAAAGTCCTACCAAGCACCCTTAAAAGCCCACCTTCCTTTTCTTCCCATTTTCATTAAATGAAGAGCCTACTTCATCCCAGGCTCATCTTTTGACTCTCAGCAATGACTTTACCTTTGTTTAATTTGCTTCTACAGAACGAATCTCTGGATCTAGTCTTGATAGCCTGCTTTTCTTTCACTGGACAGAAGACTAAGCTCAGTCTGAATCAGCCTCTCCTGAAACTGCATCTGAAGAACCAGCATGAAAGCCAGAGAGCAGTTGCCTCTCTCTTCCTCTCCACACTATTTTTAAAAGTCATCTGGCTGCTGAGGCACCAGCTGCTACTGCAGATATGTGAGTACGTGGCTCTCCCTAACATCAGCATCTAGGATGTTACTGGGACTTGTTCCTGCCTGGTGCCACAAAGCAAAGGGAGAATGCAGAGTCCATGTAGGAGACAGCTCAGTGCTGTCCCTGTCCCAGCCATCCCTCCTGTCCCTGTCCCTGCAAGCATGGCCAGCATCGGCAGCAGGAAAACCCCTGTCTCTCCACTCCGACTGTGCTCAACAGGGTTTGTCCAGCACCTACTGCCCTTTAATTTTTCTCTCTCTTACTACAAGGCTTCACCTCTTTAAGGTCCAAAAGATTTCCAGGATTTTCTCTGATTTAGCTTTTTTTAAGCTTTAAAGTTCATCGGCGATCCTTTCCTCCTCCTCATGTCTGAGTTGTGTCCTGCTAGGATAAGAGGGAGAGCTTGTGCTTCCTTCGACTTTGGTCATCACCTCCTCTTGTTTGAGGATAACAATCTCATAAATAACATTAGATTTTTGTGTTTCAATTTCACAGGGAAGATTAGTTTTTGTGCTGCAACAGGTGAAGATTGAAGGTGGAAGGAGACCACAATCAATTCACCGATTTGGAAGTGCCTTTACCCATCTTCCCTTTGTTTGCAATACTTAGACACATTAATAACTGAATAAAGATCAAACTGCTTTCAGACAGGCTGGGGCATCAGTTCAGTAAGAACAAAGTATTTGCTTAAAAAGAGCTCAGGAGGATGAAACACTCTAACACCAGCTAATAAGAAAAAGGGCAACAAACTGTTATCCATGTCAAATGCAAACCAGAAAGAACCAGAGTTTGCAAAGATACCAGTTTAATCACTAATTAAAAGGACTATTGTTCTGTAAATCTTGAGGCAGGAAATGTATTGCTGTTGTGGAATCCAGGCCAGTCCCCAGGACATGGGCTAATGCAGCAGCTTCCCAGTACCTCAAGCTCCACTCCCAGCATGCACTCTCTGAGCAAGGGGGAACATGTGGTCCTTCTCAGCACGAGAGGTGCTACACCTTCCTCCTGTGCCCCCCTGAGCCCAGAAAATAAAATGTCTGTGTTCGTTGGCAATTTAGCAGGACGAGAGGCAACTCTGCCAGCCACGTTCATTAGCACTGTGGCTGGTGCACCCCACTTTGGGGACAGGAAGATTTCTGTGGGCTGGGTTTTGGAAGGATGCTTTGAGTTGAGAAGCCTTTTTCACAAGTAGTCATGGGCAATTAAGCCCTTCCAAACCATTTCTGGTAAACGGGATACTGGGTTTTGTATATTCTGAGGGGACAACTGGAGCATCACATGGGAAAATGCCAGGCACCCATGTGCCTTTGTGTCACTCATGTTGGCTTCAGCAGCATCTGCCTGGATTTAAATAGGAGCCTTTCAAAGCCAGAGTTTAAATGGGGCATTTAGGGCTGCTTTGTCCCAGAATAGTAAATGTCAAGAACTGTAGGTTCATTGCAGCAGCCTGGCTCAGCTGACGGGCTTTCTTTGTGCTGCTCAGATTTATGTGACCTCATGTCCTGAGATCTTCTCTCCATGGCCAATGTTTGCGTATCCCCTGGGACTGTGAAAGGCAATATCGCAACGACTGTGCCTGCAGACGGGGCAGGTGGCTCTTTGCGGGCTCTGACAGTGGGATTTTGGCCACCAATTTAGTGTCGATGCTGTATGAAACTGTCTGCTGTAGGTTATATGAAGCTGTCTGAAGCACATTTCCCATGCAGCAATTAATTAGGTATGCAAGGCTGTACTCTCTTGGGATACATTTCATTTTCGCCTCAGATAACTGAGGATGTACTGCAAATTGCCTTCCTAGGAGAGATTTCCCTGACGTTGGCCACCCCATCCCTATCCCCATGGACCACAGAGGGATGGGAAAACCCACTAAGGTGACCAAAACTGCAATCCTGGAAGAGAATGAGAGCTTGAGACATCTGAGAAGAAGTCTGAGAGCTTTCCAGTCAACTCATTAATATACTGAACGTGACATTATATGATATGGAATATCCCATTGGCATATCCAACTGCCAATTTGGGTTTGCTGATTTTACTATTCCCCCTCTACTAGTCCTTTGCACTTGGAGACTAGAAAATCTTCCAGTGACAACTGAAAACATTGGTATGTTATCAACATTCTTCTCATAATAAAGCCCATACTGAAACCAAAACACAGTGCTACTCTAGCTACTAAGAAGAAAATTAGCAAAACTAGGACAACCAAGTTGCTCAAAGTCCCGTCCACTCTGGCCTTGCACACGCCAGGATCAGGGCATCCACAGCTTCTCTGGGCAACCTCCTCCAGCACCTCACCGCCTCCACAATAAAGAATTTCTTCCTAATATCTAATCTAAATCTACCCTCTTTCAGTTTAAAACCTTCTAACCTGTTAATCTTCTGTCATGCAGAAGACAAATAGCAGCATTGCTAGGATGTTCCTGAACGCAGACACTACACTATGCTAACATGCTACTGCTGACAGCAGTACACTTGGTTTTTGCTGGACATGCCCAGGTAGGAGCTGCTGAGGCTATGGAAGCAGGAGGACATGGTGTGCAGTCAGCAGCCTGGGTAGCAGCACCTTTTCCAGGTGACACCTGGAAGAGTAGTCTGATGCCTAAATTTGATTATTCTATGAATTTAAGCCCAAAACTCAGTGCAAACTACACTTTAGCTGCATTAATGACAACTTGCTTATGCTACTTTCCAAAGTACTTGTTTTCCCAAATTGGAAATTTTATACCCAAGTATTAATGCACCTGTTGATAGGCTTTCCCTTAGTGTAAATAATCTGTGAAATGATGTTATTTAACTAGTCTAGAATAATAACAGTTGTTTGCTTAAATCTCGGGAGAACACAAGCCTGCAACAGCAAGGATAATAGTGGTTTGTTCATCCAGTGTTGGCACTTCTGAAAATGGTTGGCAGTGTTTGCTCAGAAATTGGGAAGGGATCTAATGATCCAGAACTAATTTAATTTGCACAGACATTTTACCTGAAACACTACCTCAAAACAAAATTTCAGTTCTGCAGAAATATTTAGGAAAGTAGATAAGACGAGATTGAGAAAATGGAGACAAACAGAAAACAATATTTATCTTAAGGAAGCTGAATTATCCTCTGGAGGTTCCTGTCTCTCCCTGTGGATTATGAAGAGAGCCTGGCAGTGCTCAGGTGACCAGCTACGACTGTATGCTTATTTTTAGCACCCACTGTGCCAGAACTACTTCTCCCTGAGCATATAAGTGCCAATTGCCAATCACCCTCTTGAACCCAGAGGCTCTGATGGTGATGTGCTGAGTGCAAGACCGTGTCTTAGTTCTGTCACTGTGTGATGCTAATAAAGGCTTGGCTTAACAGGTCACTGCTGAAAGTTTAAACAGTTCAAGATGAGGAAATGAGGCCCATTTGAAGGCAGGTAGGCTTATTTGAAAAGTCACAGAAGAAGCTTCTAGAAGTTGAGAAGGAAAAGGAATCAAAGTAGAGCATAAAGGGTGTTGAAGTAGAGGGTTATGCAAGGCAGAGGCAAACTGCTGTGTCCCTGCTGAAAACAGGAGATTCAGTCCCTCTTAGAGAAGAAGGATTAGAGGAGGGTTATTTCTGTCACTGCATTTTGAGCTGGTTGCAAAGTAAGCTCTTACTTGCCTTCAGGTAAGAATGGGACTTGGCTTGGCTCCTGCAGAGAAGCAGGAGGGATGGAGCAGAAGAAAGGGAGGACTGCAGCTTTGCTGAGCCTCTCACACTACGAGGCACCAGGGTAATTGTGGATGCACGCTTGCTACAGGTCTCTTCACTGCAGAGTTGCTGGCTTCAAGACCAAGTGGAAAGCTGAAAGGGAGGGAGGAGCAGAAGCAAAAAAGTGTGAAGAGGGAAACAGAAAGAAATGTGCAAGAGCAAAAACTGCAGCAAACTGCTGCTAACACCACTCTGGGACTCTGCAGAGCCAGAAAACTGTTCTGCACACACAAATTTTGCATGGATGGATGCTAAATAAGTTGCAAATATTTTCCGACTGGCCTCTTCTCTCCAGGGAGGAGGAAAATATCAGGCAAAGGGCAAGCAGCAGCAATAATGTCAGGCGTCTTGCAGGGTCTGTGTCTTCAGAGCTGCTCCTCTGGGCCCGATGGTCAACAGAGATCCTTGCTGATGCTCTGAGTGACAGCAGCCTTGGTGGGTTTCCATAAGCTCTCCTTTCAGTTTCTACATCTTTCCCCAACTCCCCTCTAATTCTTTTTGGTTCAGAGGAGGAGCACAAAAATGCTCAGAGGGCTGGAGCACCTATGAGGACAGGCTGAAAGAGCTGGGATTGTTCAGCCTGGAGAAGACAAGGCTTTGGGGAGACCTTCTAGCAGCCTTCCAATACTTAAAGGGGGCTTATAAGAAAGACAGGGACAGACTTTTTATCAGGTCCTGTAGTGACAGGACAAGGGGCAATGGTTTTAAACTAAAAGAGGGTAGATTCAAACTAGATATAAAGAAGAAATGTCTGAAGGGCTGAATATCTGAAGCAGTCACATCAGGTTGCAGGACTTGTCCTCCCAGTTTTGGATGGCCCAAGGGGAAATAAGACCAGTCTATGGTGTTATAAAGGCAATCCAACAAAAGGTGGCTTATAAACCCCAACTGCCCAAGTGTGTCCCCCAGGGAGGACCTCATGGACATTTTAGCTGCCCAACCTCTACTACATCATGTTGGTGCAAGAACAGGTAAGAAATCAGGTGTCATCCTGGGTGAGAGCAGCACAGCCAGCCCATCCTTCTTGCAGGTGGAGATGAACATGGACAAGTGCTCCTTGGTGGCCAGGGTTCAGGTTTTCCCCATTTAAACAGCACCAAAAGTCACCTCTGTCTCACAGCTGAGTCTGGGTTGGTCTCCATGTAATGTGAGCATAACATTAGGAGCCAGAGGGGGTTTGAGTTTGTTCAAACTACAGGTGGACTCTGCTGCTGAGAAACAATTGTCATTTAAACTGTTTGTCTCAGTATTTCGGAAACAGTCCATTTTTGTGCTTCTTCCTTTTCCTAATTTAGATGGCTGGAGGGTGCTAAAGAGCAGCTCATTGGTGTCCCTGCAGCTCGCCAGCTCCAGCCTGCCCAGCATCCTCAGCTTTTGAGCTTCAGGCACTGGCATGGGTGCAGGATGTATCTATCACCACTGTGCTGCAGAAAACAAAGGAGATCTCAGCACAGCAGGAGCCAAAGATGCCTGAAAAACAGTTTGCTCCTCGTTTAAACATGCAGGCTGCATCCATGCAAGGAGTCAGGCCAGCTCCATATAGAGTCTTGAGAAAGAGAAAGGCTCTGCATTGATCTTCATCTGTTAGCAAGAGAGCCTGCTTTCTTACAAGCTGGAATTCAGTATTAATTAAATTGCTTGCCTTCCTCCAGAGAAAATAAGTACACTGAGAAACAGCATGGGATTTAAATGCAAGTTGGCAGGCACCAAGGTCGCTTAAGTGAAGAGACCTGTGATAACAGGCAGCCTCTCCATCTACAATGAAGACACAGGTAATACAAACAATGGGGAGCCGCAATGGCCAAAATGATGTGTAAACCCCAGCTCCTATCCTGCCTTCAGTCCTTTCTGACTTTCACAGAGATGCTCCGTGGGGAGCTGGCAGGGTGCTGTCATAGCTGCTGCAAAGGGGTGGCAGGTGAGGGTGACCCCCTCAGCACATGGGAGTGGGTGAAGCCAGTGAGCTGGGCTGCAAAGTCAAGGGAGGACTGTCCTCAGGTGGCCGGTAGGCACCGAGCCTTTTGGCAATTCACCACTCTTCTAGCTCTGAAGTTGAGTCGATAAGAGCTAGTGACCTCCAGAGTAACCACCTTCAACAGAAGGCACTAAAATACCTCAATATGTGACTTCCCTGCTGCTGTGGGCCTTGACAGAATCACAGAATGGTTGAGGTAGGAAAGGACCTCCAGATTTCATCTGGTCCAAGCCCCCTGCTCAGCCAGGTTCACCTAAAGCTTATGACCCAAAACTGTCTCCATACAGCATTTTAATATCTCCAAGAGTGGACACTCTGCCACCTCCCTGGGCAACCTGTGCCAGTACTCAGTCACCCTCACAATGAAAATGTGTTTCCTGATGTTCAGAGGGAACCTTCCGTGTTTCAGTTTGTGGCCATTGCCTCTTGTCCTGTCACTGGGCACCACTGAAAAGAGCCCAGCTCCATCTTCTTTGCATCTTCCCTTCAGGTATTTATATCCATTGATAAGATACCAAACCTTCTCCTCCTACGCTGAAAAGTCCCAGTTCTCTCAGCTTTTCCTCATAGGAGAGATGCTGCAGACCCTTAGTCATCTTCATGACCCTTTGTTGGACTCTCTCCAGTATGTCCATGTCTCTTTGGTACTGGGAAGCCCAGAACTGGACCCAGCACTCCAGTTGTGACCTCACAAGTGCTGAGTAGAGGGGAAGGATCACCTCCCTTGACTTGCTGGCAATACTTTGTCTAATGGATCCCAGGATACTATTTACTGCCTTTGCCACAAGGGAACATTGCTGGCTCATGTCCTATCTGGTGTCCACCAGGACCCTCAGATCCTTTTCTGACAAGCTGCTTTCCAGTGGGGTGGCCCCCAGCATATATTGGTGCATGGAGTTGTTCCTTCTCAGGTGCAGGAATTTACACTTTGCCTTGTTGAATTTTCCAAGGTTCCTGCTGGCCCATTTCTCCAGCCTGTTGAGGTCTCTGGCTGGCAGCATGACCCTTTGGTATAGCAGCCACTCCTCACAGCTTTGTGTCATCTGCAAACTTGCTAAGAGTACACACCCCTCATCCAGATCATTAATGAAGATGTTAAACAGGACTGGACCCAGTCCAGACCCCTGAGGTACATTGTTAGTCACAGGCCTCCAACTAGGCTTTGTGTCACTGATCACCACCTTCTGGGTCCAGCCATTCAGCCAGTTTTCAATCCACTTCACTGTCTGCTCAACTAATCCATACACCAACAGCTTGTCTATGAGGGTCTAATATGAGATAGTGTCAAAATCCTCACAGAAGTCCAGGTAGACACTATCCACTCCTCTCCCCTCATCTACCAGGCCAGTCTTTTCATCATACAAGTTTGTGAAGTTGTTCAAGCCTGACTTCCCCTTAGTGAAACCATACTGACTACTCCTGCTGACTTCCTTGTCATTGGTGTACCTAGAAATGGTTTCCAGGGATGAAGTTGAGGCTGATCAGCCTGTAGTTCCTTGGGTTCTCCTTGTCCTTCTTGAAAATAGGAGCAACATTTGCTTTTCTCCAGGCTTCAGGCACTTGCTCCTCCTATTTTATGGGAAAATATGTCAGTCCTTAAAAGCTGTGGTAAAACAGCATCATTGCTGAAGAAACTGGGTGTAAGAAATGATTTTTCTGGCCTGATCTTGCTGGCACAGAACAGGCTTTAATATCTGCAAACACTTCAGCAATAAAAGGTGCCTCAGAAAAGAAGAAGAGGATTATTTTGACTCCAGCTTTCTGTGTTTCGACTCCATCCATGGATTCACAAATAACATCTGGCACGCCTCTGCTCAGGCAATCTCGAGTGTTATAAAATGTTGTGAGTGCAAAGACAGGGAAAAAGAAGTTGAAGTCCCTGTGGGTGTCTCCCTCTAATGATTCACTTCTGGTGTGACATGGAACTTGCAGCATCCTTGATGACTGGCCTGGGCTTGAGGGTCCCAGCTCTGCAGTGAACTGTATCAACCCTTCCCCACTTGGCAGAGGAAATGCCTTGATACTCATCCACACAGTAAACAAAGTAAGAACAACAACAAAAAGATAATTAGGGAAAGATATCCAATAGAGATGCAAATTAACCTCCCTGTACAAAGCCCTTTATAGATCCCTGGATTTGCTGTTCTTATTACTTCTATTAAATGTGACATATTGAAAGCTTCCCTTTGCCAAAAATGCTCTTTCACTCTTTCTTTCTGACCTCACTCAGCTAGTTCATGAACAAAAGGCCAGATTACAGGAGGGATAAATACAATTTATTAAACACTTGGGACTGTTGGAAAAAACGCTATGTATAAAATCTTCATGAAACATACAATATTTTAAAATATTTTCTTTTGCTGGAGGTTTTGAACTATTAATTACCATTAACATTCAAAAGTTCAGTGTTTCTCTTTCTCTACCAACTATTCCCTTGCCTGCAAGGAGGTTAACCACTCCCTCAACACCATCTTTGCTGCTTTTCCTGTTTCCTCTTTGCATCCAAGCCTGCAGCACCCACTGCCTGATCTAGGTGAAAAATAGCACTAAACAATAGCTTTCCTCTAGGTTACAGCTCAACAGAGAGGGGCTGTTTCTTGAAAGAGGACAGTGTGCTTGCCTAATGTGGAATGTCCCTGGCAGGCCAGCGTGCAGATGGTGCAGTTTTGTGGTTTGCAATCCCAATGTGCCTGGTGAGGCACTGGGTGGAGGTCGTTACAGGCTGGGTCAGTTAGTGGGAAGCAGGTTTTACGGAGCCCCAGTCACAGGGCTGAAATTGCCAGGCTGAGTTCTCACTGACTTCACACAGGCAGGTGAAAGTGCTTTCTTCCTTCTACCCACAATAATCATCTATGGCTTTGGTCTCATCTCCTAAAATTGTCATTTGCTACTGCAGGGCACCTTGGGTTTCAGTGGGGACATCTCATTCCTCATTCACAGCAGGGGGTTGGATGAAGCTTCTTGTGGTGGAGATCTCTGAGGAGGCAGTGCCACTAAAAAAGGTACACCTCCAAAAGGTGCACAGCAGTCCCACATGCCACCCCGCGTGCCAACCAACTCTTTCCAGCTGTGACAGTTGGAGACCAGTCACCCTCAGCAGGCATGGATTTACTGACGAAGCTGTGTCCATGAGACCTTGGTGAGCACTGGCCACTATAAGGCTCCAGCACGTGGTGTGTCTGTGACAGGACATGTAGCACAGCTGGAGTCAGCATTGCTGGATGTGAGTGGAGACAACATCCTAAAATAGCCAGGAGCAATGACATGGGCACAGACACCATCCCAAGGAATGGGAGGCGTATTCTGCCAGGCAGAGGGTGAGACACGTTTGTTCCCATGAGCAGTGGGAGTTGTGATGACTGTCTGGACCGACCTTTCAGCCTGCGGGAGATATGAGGCAATTCAGATTGCCGTGTCCTCTCTCACTGCAAGCTGAATGATGTCAAACCTAATCTCTGCTGCCAGAGGCTCAGATCATGCTTGGGCACTTGCTGCTGCTGAGGTGCTGTGCGATAGCGTGCCAATCTGCAGGCATGTTTTGGAGCCTCTTAATGAGTGCAAATCAGGAACAACTCCATAACAGGCAGTTACACCAGTGCAAAGCACCAGCACCGAGGCCTCTGCACGCTTATCAGAGAGGGTAAGCCCACCGTTAGTCATGCGTTTCTCAAAACTGTATGGAAAAAAACAAAAGCCTGGCTGGTACTCATTGAAATAACTGCTTCAAGCTAAGATTTATGAGAAATGGGCTGTGTAATGGGAAACAGATCTTTCCTTCTGAGCTCACGTGCCACTGAATAGTTTTACTCTCTTCCACGTGTCCTTGCCAGTCATTTTTCGTCATGGTGAACACTTTTTTTTTTACTAACTTCCTTTGGGAAGTCATGGTTAGCTTGGGAAATTTTTTATTTAGAAAACATCTTCCTTGGGACTAAGTAAATCTAAAAAGCTCGTGTAGCATAGCAAGAAAAAAAGGCATTTATGAGAACTGCTGTGCCCTTGCCTGACGTTGCGACTTCCAGTAAATGCCTCAGCAAAGCTGCAGTCCCAGCACTTGGGTCAGACCCTTGGGGAAAGGCAACCTGCACACCAGCCTTGGGGGTCAGGCATCAGAAGGACTAAGATACTGAGGTGGTTGGTGGACCCTGGTGCACATCTGGACCTGACAGGTCTCCACAGGTCTGAGAGGCAGTTCACACCAGGGTCCACTCCCACAATGGCATGGTCCTCCTGTGCCAAATGGTCTCAGGGGCTGGAGCTCCTGCAGAGGTTCATCTACCAGTAGGGTTGTAAGATGCTTTTTAATAAACACCTGAATACTCTTGTGCTTATCTCTCAGTCTGGAACAATACCTGCTCCCCAAAGAGGAATGCTCAGAAGCTGCTTGTCAGCAGGTATGGGGTGCTCCTGTCACTACCACAATCAGGTCATTTGCCAACCCATCTCTTCTTGTTTCCTTTCCTCCCCGAGAACTTTGCAGTCCTGAAAATCGATCTTCTCCATGTCCTGAGTTCCAACACTGGAAGTTTTCTTACTGAAACCCAGGTGTTTCAGTGCCCAGGTGCAGGCACAGGAGAGAAAGGCCCCAGCATGTCAGACGTGCTTGCCATTTTGCAAAGAGAAAGCTGTTATCTCTCAGCCAAACACTTTCTCAGAAGCGATGGTGCAGCCTGTCCTTGAAACTCACCCTAAAGAAAGTCTCCTCAAGAGAAGAGCACGGCCTGCTTTGTTTGGCAGGTGTGGGCCAACTGGAATTGCCCAAACACCACAGCTTATTCCTAAATGTGAATAGTCCTGGATGGTTTCTTTAACCACTGAGCTGTGCAGGGGGAAGACGATAAGCAGCAGCTCTGCTTTGTGCCATGCCTGACCAGACTCTGGTGAGAATATCACAGGACCATCTCTGTGTGAGCCCTTCATTGGCCACAGGTGAAGCTGCTCTGTGCCATATGGCTGGGACACCCCAGGGCAGGACAAGGCACCCCAGAGCTAAAACATTTGGAGAGGGCAGCCATGGCTGTGTATAACCAGAGTAAGCTCCTCCGGGTGCACATGTCTCCTCGATCAGGGCTGGTTTTGCATGCTGAGAACTGCAGCTGACCCCAGCTCACCATCCTGGGCATGTCCCAGGCCAGCAGAGAAACAACGGGAGTAGCACAGCCTGTGGCAAGAAGGGGTTAGACTGCACTGTTGGGGCCGAGAGGGAGCAGCGTTCTCAAGGCAGGAGGTATCTTCTCACACAACGTCTGAGCCTCACAATGCCATGTCAAGCTTTCCTTGACCGAGGCTGAGATTTCACCATCTCAGGCAGGAATTATTCAGGATGTATTGTTTAAATTATGTTCCCCAGGAGAGGACAACCAGACATGGGCATGGAAAAGTGTGTCTGAAAAAGTACACAGAGTTTTATTTGCTGTTGCACACACAAATCATTCGTCAGCAAATGACTGTCTTCTTTATGGGGCTGAACTCAGGACCAGGTGGCATCATAAGCCAGTGACTACCACGGACTTTGAGCAGGGTGTTTGCTAAAAACTAGACAATTTTCCCATCAGATTATAGCAGTTATGAAGTTAGTGACATGAAGAACTCAAAACCCAGAGCAACGCTGGTTACGGACGTTCACCTAGTGAATGTAAATCCATCACTCACCTTGCAGCCTAAAGGTGGTTATGGACCAGCAGGGAGGGGAGGCTAGTCAAGAATGGGATGCATGGCTTCAGGAAGAAGCAATTTGTACTGGATATAGGGTGAAGGGGCAGAGGGACATCACCTCTGAGGACAGGGCTGGCCTAGAGCACAGCTCTGCCCAAAGCTGCACCCACACCACCAGGGCGATGGAGACAAGGGTCAGGAAGCTGCAGCCACAGGAGGGATGTTGAAGGAGAAAGCTCTTCTGCACTGGGTCCCCCACCACAGCCTGCAATTAAGAGGTGCCACTCTTGGTGCCAGCACCTCTGCTGGGATACCCAGTGTCATGGTCCCCAGGACGCAGCAGAAGTGGCATTTGCTGTCACAGGGATGTGGCGATACACCCTGGCTGTTCAGCGCTCCCCTGCTCTGACTCAGTGCATGGTCCCCAGCCAGCCGTGGAGCTGAGGGGTTTTTTAGCTTCAGGAGAGATCCCATTCATCTCAACCTGACCTTTTTCTTTTAAACTCTGGTGGTAGAGGAGCTACTCAGATTAGGGACAAAATTGTCAGCAAAGGTTTCTGAAAGGTTTCAGTATCAACGGAAATTTCAGCTTATTGAAGCAATTTCCTGACTCTCTTAATCTAACCTCTAAACCCAGCAGTCTTATCCTGAAGGGCAGGGAAACATTCAGAAACCTATTAGATTCTCTACTGTTGGCTGTTTCTGTGGGGAAATGGAAGTTGGCTGTAGGAGCAAATGAACAATAGTAATACCCAGCAAGTCATTCCTTGCCATTTTAATTCCATAATGCTACAAATAACACAAGTATTGTGTCTGTCTGCTTGGAGCCTGGGGGCTGCACTCTGGCTTTTCCTCAGCCCCTGTAAAGGAGAAATATCTCAGCAGTGGGGACAGAGATACAGCTCTACTCCCTTGTTTTTAAACTCACTATAAAATACTTCAATTAAATTAAATGCCAGTCCCTCCTATATGACTTAGCGAAGGTGATGCCAAATAATTGCTTGAGATACAAAAGCCACATCACAATCCCTTTAAGATCAAAATATCAGTGGAGGTTTTCTTTAAAAGCAGTCACAGGTTTCAGGTTCTTTTAATGCTTCTGTTCCCATTTACTGGATTCCTTTTGTTGAGGTGTCAGGATGGCAGTAGCTGAGTTTCAGTGAGGCAGCTTGTGTTCACACGTGTTGGACTGGGGAAGGCAAGAAGGCAGGTCTTACTGCTGCTTATCACCACTCCCCAGCCACCAGCTCCGGTGTCCTGTGCCAGTCAAGGCTCATTGCTGAAAAATCCAGTGTTTCAAAAGCAGAGCAAAGAACACACTTTCTTTTTGGCTCCTGTCAAAACTTCCTGTGAGTTGTCACTATGTTATAGGAGGAATTAGGTAACTGACTAATAGAGTCCTTATCAAAGGCAGTGAAGTTAACGGGAAAAGGGGCCACCCTTTGTGCTCAGTTCGTGGGGCTTTGCAGGAGACATCCTGAGCTGCTCAGCCCACAGACACAACAGTCTTTAAAAGGATGGAGCAATTTACATACTGAAAAGAGTGAAAAAGCCCCAGAATCAGGTAAGAAAAAAACCTATTTCATGTATGCATTGTCCTCGGGTATGAAAATCTGCTGCACAATCCCAAAGGCACATCCTTACACAGATGGATTTTGTTTCTAGGGAAATGGAGGGTTTTTGGGAACATACAGCTGTCTCTCGTGTTTATCAGCCTCACACGCAATCTGCGTGCTGCATTATAGCACCACAGTCTTAAAGATGTAAATGGGAATGAGGTGAGAAAGCGTGGGCAAGACATAAGCCACCTTCCCTTTTCCCCAGCATCGTCTGTTCTCAGTCCCAGGGGCACCGTCACACTTTCCTCATTAAAGATGGAAGCCAGTGGGAGCTGGATCTCCTTGTTTCTTTGAGCCCAGACATCCAGCTAGATGTCAGAAATTGGTCAGATTGCCTTAGGAGCCACTGCCCCAAAGAATGAAAATAAAATAAAATAAAATATATATTAAAAATAACATAAATTTAAAAATCTTTTTAGTTGACTAAGATGCACAAAAAGACTCAGGTGACTGTTGCACTTCCCAAATGCCATTTGAAGGATGCAGTTTCAGAGTTTGACCTTTGAAAACTCATCATCTGCTTAGTCCTGGTGCATCTAGTGTCTGCAAACCCCTCAGACACTGACATTTAGGTTCCCCGGGTCAGTGATTTTCCATCTGTGGTTCACAGCATCCATGAGTTGATGTCCACCTCTACAAATTTCAGAGCGGCTGCTGAAAGCCAGGTCCACTGTCAGCAGGCTTGTTCTCATCACACAGAAGTGGACATCCACCCTGAGGTCTGCATAGTGGAAAAACTAAACGTTGCAGATTTAAGCACGTTTCTGGGCACACCCAGAAATGCCTCAGCCTTTTCTTTTGCTGAGTAGGTTCAAACCGTCTTTAAGACATGGCTGGGGAGGGAGTGGCAAGACCCATGGTTTATGTTCTAGGTCAGTGGTCAGGCAGGTGCTGGGGGAATGTGCACAGCTGTCTCCCCCTTACAGGAGACCAGCCCATGCCTCCTTCCTAATGGGTCCATGTTTTAAGTGTCTGGCTGGCAGAGACTCTGGACAGGGCTACAGTATGTTTTTCTTATGAAAGGTGTTTAATTTTGCATTCATTGGGACAAAAAGGGCGTGAATGCTGGGTATTGCCTGGGAGTAAGGAGACCTGCTATCAATGCTGGCTTCAGGGCATAGCTACTGTAAAAATGCACATCCCTCCATTCATCTTAGAGGGGGAC
Source organism: Antrostomus carolinensis (assembly GCF_000700745.2). NCBI lineage: Eukaryota > Metazoa > Chordata > Aves > Caprimulgiformes > Caprimulgidae > Antrostomus > Antrostomus carolinensis. Next base: position 29,506 of record NW_010307084.1, on the reverse strand, counting down.
TAAAATCAGATACATACACTCATGTCTGTATTATGGAGCAATACTTATTTACAAGCATTTGATGGCCTAAAGAATATTTCATTTTCCTAGGCATACAAAAAGGTGAAATAACGTTTATGATCAGGGGAACATCAAACACCAGAACAATTTTTTAACATAGTAAATTAAGTTAAATTCAGTTCAGTCACAGGGGAGAAATGAACTATGGTCTCCAATGTCTAGAGACATCTTCTTAGCCAAGCAGTACATGATAGTGCCTCTTCCAGCCCTGCCACAGGGGGGAGGATTAAAGGGTATGTCTGTTCCTTGAGTAATTTGCTTTTGTGTATGAATTTCCTCCAAGAGGGAAGAAATGAAGATTCAATCACATGCTCAAAAGCAGATCTGTGTTTTCCCTCAGTTACATCAACGGGACTACTGAAAAATACAGATACAGATCTCACCTTGCTTGTGTCCCTAGATCACTTCTGCTGCAAACACATTGCAGACAATGCTTCTCATCTGCAAAATTCACAGGATCATAGAATCATAGAATGGTCTGGGTTGGAAGGAATCTTAAAGACCATCTAGTTCCAACCCCCCTGCCATGAGCAACCCACCTTCCACTAGACCAGGTTGCTCAAAGCCTCATCCATCCTGGCCCTGAACACTTCCAGGGAGGGGGCACCCACAGCTTCTCTGGGCAACCTGTTCCAGTGTCTCACCACCCTCACAAGAAAGAATTTCTTCCTCATATCTCATCTAAATCAACCCTCTTCCAGTTTGTAGCCATTCAGGGCCATTGGGGTGCATACTCCACAGCTGGAACAGACCCCTAGAAGGGACGTGTCTCAGTGCCAAGCTGCAATCCTTGCAGCAGCTCCAGCCCACTGCCCCACACCTGCACAACCCTGCCTTGCCCCCTCAAATGCTCTGCCTGGGTTAACCTCATGTTTCAGCTACTCTGTGGCTTTCCCAAGGACTTGTCTCTGCTTTTACAAGCTGGCCACAGAGTTCCTGGGCTGCAAATTTGCTCAGGACAAACCCTCCCCTGTCAGCACATTAATAAGCAGGCTCTTCCCAAGCAAGTAGCAACAGTGGCAGGCATTAAAAACAGGCAAATAAATAAGGAACTAATAATTGCTGCAACAGACAAGCAAACTGCCAAAGCAGCACCCATAGCTTCCCAGTCCTAAAAGCCACGGGGAGAAGCAGGGACACCCCAACAGTGAGGGAAGTGCTTGGATTTTGCTAACAGGATTCCAGTGTTTTTATAGCAAAACTGAGCACTGCTGTTTTCCATCTCTGCCTCTCCCCTGGTAGCATGTGTTGGTGTTAACAGCAACAGGTACTTTCAATCATCAAAAAATGATCTGTCTCATCCCGTGTACAAAGACAACACCCAGTCCAGCAAGTCTGTACCCATATGAGACTCTTCACTGGAACCAGCAAAGGAAACCTCGCTGCACTGACCTGACTGTTTTGCCTTGGATCCAATGTGAACTTTTGAAGAGACTTTCCCTCTTCTTTCCACCTGCTACTTCAGTTTGCATCAAGGAAAGGTCCTGGAGCAAATAACGAGTCTTTGCGATGAAATGACTGGGTGTTGCAGTCCCAGAGGGCAGGGCCCTTGCACCATGGGACCTGCAAGAGGTAGCTCAAGGTAACTCCCAACCATGAAAAGTGACCAGGGAGGCGTTGACATTGGCTTTCACCTGCCAAACCTGCTCCCCTCACCCCACATTGCCCCCCTTTTCTCCCACCTACCCCCCCATGTTTCCCTTTCCTTTTCAGATGACGCAGATTTGCAGAACTGTCTTTCCAAGAGCCTCTCCCACCCCATCTGCAGCAGCAGGAGATGATGGCTGGGCTGGGTGCACCAGCTTGAAGCAACACCCAAGGAGGCCCCAGAGAGAGCTGGCAAGAGAAGCAGGGCTCCTCGTTTGCTGCTGTCGGAACAAACAATCACAGAATCACAGAACTGCCTAGATTGGAAAAGACCTTTAAGATCATGGAGTCCAATCATTAACCTCACACTGACAAGTCCCCGACTAGACCATGTCCCTCAGCACTATGTCTACATGACTCTTAAATGCCCCCAGGGATTGGGACTCCACCACTACCCTGGGCAACCCCTGCCAATGCCTGAGAACCCTTTCAGTGAAGAAATTCTTCCTCAGTTAACCCCACTAATTGATTTCCAGCCTCCCGTGACTGTTTGCAAAGGCAGGGCCCCCGAGCCCGCTGCCAAGAGTGTGTTGCATTTATTTGACTCGGTTGCTCAAGACAGTGTTTCGGGATGGGGTTGGGTTGGGTTTCTTCGCACGCATATGAAAAATGGAATAATGGGCCAAGGGCTCCCTCTGTGTCCACCTCTGGGCATAACCTTTGCTGTCCCGGCTTGGGGAGCAGGGCTAGCACAGCCTGGGTTTGGGCACATGCCTGTGATTTAGTTTAGCCCCTCAGTCTAGCACTGCTGCTTAGAGATCATCTCCAGGTAACTTTGTAGGCCATCTATGAAGTGCCCAAGGGTGTTCAGAGCACCCCAGAGCACTCTCTGCTTTCCCTGCCTTTCTCTAAGGTGACTTAGGTGTTTTGTTTTATAAAGAAGCACATGGCCACATCAGGTTAGATTCATTTTAGTGTGACAAGAGGCATGGAGGGCTACTTGTGCCTTGTGCTCCTTTCAACAAACAGAGCTTAATTACTGCTTGCAGAGAGCCCGGAGCTTCTGTAACAGATGGAGGAAAGGCATTGTCATATTTTACACATGCAAGGTTTTATGTAGGTGTGTGGCCCTTTGGATAGTGTGTCAATGAAATACTGTTCCACCATGGCATGAGCTAAGCAGCTCTTCGCTTTGGTTGGACAAGCTGACATCAAATACCCCTTTTGCAAAATCAGGCAAAAGAGTCCTTTGGGAGGAATGAAAGAGGTGGGGGCACCACTCTCCAACCCTCATCTGCACAAGGAAGTCAGGGTGGTGCTTATTTTTTGGGTACAAATGCTGCTGCAGTGCAAATCAGAGAGCTTGTCTCATTAAAATCCCGCATGCCAGCAGCAGGTACAGTCCCCTTTCATTAATCCTGTTAATATTTATCACCCAGGCTTTCCGAAACGTAGCCCTAACTCACCAGATTGCAGGAAGGCAAAAGGTATTTTTCTCCTCAAGGGTCCCCCTGTGTGTGTTTTAAAACACGCTTCACTTGGTGTTTGAAAGGAACTTGGAGTAAATATGAACTCTGCAGAAGAGCAGGGAGAAAAACCTCTGCAAAGAATTCCCCATCACTTTCATGCAAGTTCCCAAAACTGCAGAACAACACAAGTTTTCCACTGCACAACTGGGACGTGCCTCCCCTTGGTGCCACTGCCTTGTCCCAACATGCAGACGCCCTCTCCCCTCAGCTGCTCCTGGCATTTTGTCCCCCTGCACCGGGTCGTGGTGAGGTGGAAGGCTGGTGGGGTGAATGGCACACAAGGCAACACGCCTGGGATCACATTCATCCCTGGCACACCACCCTCATCACAGGCAAGCAATCCACCAACGTCACCCCACAGCCGCGGTCAGCCACCTGGCACTGTAAATATTTCATGGCTTCACAGACAGAGAATGTGGGGATTTTTTCCACTGAGTCCTCTGCTCTTCTGCTCAGGGAGGCAGCCCTTCCCAGGAGCTGTCAGTCCCAAAGAGACAACACTTGGCTCCCTCCCTCCCACTGAAATAGGGGTAGCGGCCGTATCCCTCCAAGGATGTAGTGGCACGGCACAACTGAGGTCTGGAGCAGGGAAGAAAACTGCTTCAGTTTTAACAGCCAAAAATTAAACTTTATTGAAACAGAATTGAAAAAGGGCAATGTCTTCCTGAATGAACTTCTGGTTTTCAACATTTTTATTAAAAAAAACCAAAAAAAACAAAAAAAACAAAACAAATTTAACATTAAATTGCAATTTTATAGTTTTAGGGGAAAAGTGATACTGCAAATGAAAAGCTACTTCCATTGTTTCTGGTCAGTGCTTTCTTTTATGGTGTTGGTTGGGAGGTTTCGCTTATCTGTTTGAGATTTTGACTTT
>NW_010307084.1:25136-25369 GCF_000700745.2 Antrostomus carolinensis | reverse complement strand
CAATACAAAAAAGTCACAATTGTTCACATATCTCATTCCTGGCTTTTGGTATAAATTTAACATTAAATAGTAATTTTATAGTTTTAGGGGAAAAGTGATACTTCAAATGAAAACCTACTTCCATTGTTTCTGGTCAGTGCTTTCTTTTATGGTGTTGGTTGGGAGGTTTCGCTTATCTGTTTGAGATTTTGCCTTTCTTTGGTGATTTGAAGCCGAGATGTTTTCTGAAAACT
>NW_010307084.1:23742-25096 GCF_000700745.2 Antrostomus carolinensis | reverse complement strand
TACAACTAGATCCACCACCCCAACACTTCCAGCTGCAGCTCTCCCAGGATTAACATGTATGAATTTATTTTTTAAAGACTCCCTGTGAAAAATCACTTTTGCCACCGGGCAAGCAGACAGCAGAGGGTCAGACCTCTGCTTACCCACAGGAGATGGCCCATCACAGCTTGAGAGGAGACATTTCCCACCTGGGACAAACCACCATCTCTTCATTTTCCTGTGTTGGCTGACGTGAACCTCCTTGCATACCCACTGCTGGTACATTTTTTGGCTGGCTTGTCTGCTAACAAATGACCCAAAGCACATGTGCAGGAACAGGCCCAAAATAATGCTTGTGGCACGGCTCCAGCAATGGGTCCCAGTCTGGAATAGCCTCCCGGCAGCTGGCGGGTGGCAGTGGCCACCTCCTCTGCTTGCAGCTCAGGGGAGACCCAGCATGACTTTTGGGGAGGAAGTCTCCTTGGGCAGGATCTATTTCACCGAGGTTAAGATGCCTCCAGTCTGCAGCTGAGCGAGTTGGCCAGGGTCCCTTTTAGAGGAAAACAGGCACTTCCAGAAGGTATTTAATCTCGCCCCAGGTTAGATGAAGATCAGATGAAGCAGCCTGGAAACATCAGTTATTTTCATTGACTAAAAAAGGGTTCTCAGCTGCCAGCTCTGAGATAGGAAACATCACCCTTGAGGTTTGGTTCCTGTGCCTAAACATGGATGTCTAACATCTGCTTGGCCTGCAGCTGCTGGCCCCCAAAAGTCTTTCTTGTAGGCCCTCCCCATCTCTGAGAGCATCACTTGCGAGGTGCCACAGCCCCTTTGGAGCTGTACATTGGCAGCCAAGAGATGTGCTTGCAGGGCAAGTCTTGCTCAGCCTCCTCCTATGCTGGGCTTACGGAGGAGAGATGCCTCCTCAGACTGGCTGCAGATGGGCACTGTCAGGCAACGCCACACTCACAGGAAAATTTACAGAATTACCCACAATTTTTTAGTACTGGCAGTATATACCTTACGTCGCCCCCCAATCCCTCTTTTCTTTTTCTTTTTATTTTGGAAGATTTAGGTTTTACTTGTCCACTTCTAATTAATGAGGCAAAATGCACAACCCTGACATCCAAGTACTTTCTACTCTGATTTCCAAACCCTTCTTTCAAGACATGGGATTATAAAGCCTTTTCATCTAAACAGCTTTAAGAAAAAAATTATATGGACTAAAAGAATAATTTTTTCTACAACTTTCTCATCCACAGACTGCTGAACTGTTGGACCTGAAGCTTTCCTAATATCTCATTGGGAATGTGAAATGCTATCCTGAACAATAAAAATCTGTCAAAATTTAACTAAAACCAGCGTCCTACAAAGG
>NW_010307084.1:0-23715 GCF_000700745.2 Antrostomus carolinensis | reverse complement strand
AACTTGCCACTTTATACTAATAATAATTATGTTCCTATTGGTTTAACCAGGTGCCAAATGGGATTATGGTCTCATTTGCGACGTGTAATCAATAAAGAAAGAATAACAGGAAGCCTCCAATGATTAGAAACAACTCAGATCCCAGCAAACTATGCTTTTATTAGAATCATAGAATCATAGATTGGTTTGGATTGGAAGGGACCTTAAAGATCATCCAGTTCCAATCCCCCTGCCATCAGCAGGGACACCTTCCACTAGACCAGGTTGCTCAAAGCCTCATCCAGCCTGGCCTTAAACACTTCCAGGGAGGGGGCATCTACAACTTCCTTGGGCAACCTGTTCCAGTGTCTCACCACCCTCACAGTGAAGAATTTCTTCCTAATATCTAATCTAAATCTACGCTCTTTCAGCTTAAACCCATTTCCCCTTGTTTTGTATACATGTTTTGTATTCATACTGTAAGATCTCACTCCTCTCCCTGCAAGTCCTCTGCCCTGAACACACACAACAACAATCCCCGTTGCCACCAGCTCGCTGTGCTTCAGTGACCTGAAAGCCTCTGCATTAAATCACCAACCTGGCTTTCTCTGCCTGTGAAGTGCTCAGTCATGCTCCTGCGCAACTGCTTGTTAGTCAGCATTTCATCACCCTGGAAGTATTTTCATAACTGTGTTTCTAGGAATAGGGATTGCTGTCAGGACATTGCTTTCAGGCTGCAACAAGAAAATATTCAGCTCAACCTCTGAGGTGGCTGATGCCATTTCCATTTCAGGGATGGTGACACCCATGCCCATGCTGAAGAGCAGCAGTGTTTTTCTGTTTTGTTCTGAGAGCACCCCCAGATCTGGGAAGTTGTGCAAAACCTCAAAAAAATTTGGTCTAGCCCATATTTGTATCCAGTACTTATTTATTTAGGAAACCACAAAAGCTATAGTCCTAGTGCTAAATCCCAGGGAAAGCCACACAAACAGCTTTCTGGTTTTTATGCCTCTGAAGGCATCTGTGTTTTCTGCTGTGACAAGTTGACTATGATTTTAAAAAAAAGTTTCCCTTTAAAAAGGGTGTTCTGACACAAATCCAGTAAATACTTTATTCCCACTGACTCTGAGTAGTCTGTAGTGACTGAACCGTGACTGGTTCAGGGACTGGAGGCTGGATGGGGAAAAGAAAGGTGACTTCTAAAGGAATTTGCAGTTCAAGCCTATTTTGCTGACATAATAAACAAAATAGTTAAGCTTTTCCTCTTATTTTTAAAGGTCATTCATTTCCTTCTTATATTTTATTGGGAAAAAATAGGAGGAAACCCAGATTCTCACACCCTTAGTATTGGGAAAACTCATTAGCGATACTAACAAACATTGTTTTTCTCACAAACATTGTTAGACATTCAAAAATGAAACAGGAATTCAACTGGAAAATAAATTAAAATCTGTAATACTAAAATATCACATTCCATTGCTAGTTTTCCCTCCCTTTCATAGGATCATAGAATGGTTTGGGTTGGAAGCGACCTTAAAGATCATCCAGTTCCAACCCCTCTGCCATCAGCAGGGACACCTTCCACTAGACCAGGCAAAACTTTTTCAGAGGAAGAATATTTCAGGTCATCCTTATGCACATCATGAAAAAGTGAAAACAAATCAGAAAATCTCTTAACCCACAAGATTGTTGTGTTTGTATTTTTAGTTTAGCCTTGCAGTTCATGGCCAAGATAGGAAACCAGACAAATTTTTGCTGGCTCTGTTACAGGCTCCCTGTTTAACTGCGGGAAGATTAATAAGCCTCTGTTTTTTCCATGTTCTCATATGTACTGTATACATACAGGTTATCAGACAGAGAGAAACACAAAGCCTGTAAATTACTCCAAAGTCTTAAATCCCAGTCTCTGGTGAAGTATCTAAAATAACTGAATATTGTTTTCATGAAATGGCTATTCCTAAAATAGCTGCAGGAAAAGGAAAGGGAGGCAGCAGGTCTCTGACAGTCGCACACAGGGGAACACCCCAGCCCCTGGGCCGGGGACACGCTGTTGTGCTCACTTTGTCACTCTTGTCCAGCACATTTTGAAGTGTCCCTGTTGAACAGCACAGCCTTCACAGCAAGGTGAGAGACAGCAGGCAACAACCATACCTGCTACCCTGGGCTCTCTTGCTGGTTCCCAGTGCTGCACTGTGTAACTCCTTGTGTGGATCTCTGGTAGAATTAAATGGGATTCATTATTCAAACATGGCTCTAGGGAAACAGTTTTATTTTTGCCACTAAACTCACAATTCTTCTCATTGTCTTCTTATCATATGGCTGAGATAACCCCCTTCTTTCACAAAAATGGTAAATCTGCAGGTCAATGGGAAAGAGAAAAAGGGAAAATAAAAAGAAAAAAGAAAAAGGGAAAAGAAAAAGAAAAAGAAAAAGAAAAAGAAAAAGAAAAAGAAAAAGAAAAAGAAAAAGAAAAAGAAAAAGAAAAAGAAAAAGAAAAAGAAAAAGAAAAAGAAAAAGAAGAAAAATAGATTTAAAAAGCTGTGGTAAATGCAGGCATTATAGATTTCATCCACAGTAACTACTGGATGAGCTGCTGTAGGTCAGCACCTTGAAAGTGAAGGCAGCCTATCCAGTAATTACTGCATTACAACGAAATGGGTCAGCTCATGACCACCCTGCAAAACAAAGTTGTCATGCACAGACTTGCCAATATGGGAAAACTGGAGCTGGTACATCTAGAAAGAGCAACACAGTTCGGAACAGCCTTGTTGCTCGTCAGCCTCAGCCATAAGTGTTCCTCCAGGAATGGCCTGGGAGCACAGGGCACAGCCGTACCAACACCCGGCCACCCGCTCCAGCCCGGTGACTGTGGTGCCAGCCTGGACACGGGAGGAAGAAACAGCACCTCATAGTGACCCCCAGTCACTGTTTTGTGAGCCAGGCTTGGGACAGACAGTCTCCTGTCTTGTTGCTTAAGGAAATTCTAATTTCTTCTAACTTTTTGCTGTTCCACTGCCTTAAGTACTCACCCAGGGACAGGAGAAATGTGGGTCTTTTGCCTTTCTCAGCCTCAGGGACTTTTGAACCCACATCTCTCATTTCTCCAGAAAATAGGAAGCAAGGCAGTGCCAAAATCATGCTTTGCCTTCCCTGCTGAAACTGGAAAGAAATGGGATTCCTGGAAGGAGAAAGAGATTTTATAGCCAGTAATAAGGACATCTCCTCGGGAGCAGATGTGGGGGCTTGTTGTCTCCCCCTGCCAGTCCCACACAACACAACATTGTTCCTTTCATTTAGCCAGTGTTTTCTTAATGTGAAACTCATGAACAGCCCCGAGAGCAGAGACAGACAAGCAGAGGCTAAGTTGTTGTATGAAGGGCACCTGACTAGGTATTGTGAAATCCACTCCAGCATCTGCAGACCAGGGGACACCTGAACCTCCCTGGGATTTTGCACCTGCCTCCCTTTGCTCCTGCAGTACAATCCCTTACTGCACATGTGGGAGGAAACAGCTGAGGTCAGCGGATTTGGGGCCCACTTTACCACCAAACATGCACTGATGACGTCAGCAAGTGCAGCAGCACAACAGGAGAGGATTTGCAAAGCGCAACAGCTGGCGGTGAGTACCCACTGCCCACATGCGCACATCTGGGGGAAGTTATTTCTACTGCTCGTTGGGTCCTCTGGACTCAAGTGTCCTATTTGCTCCATGGGAGCTCTGTGATGGGAACCCACCTACGACAAGTGGAGCTGATCAGATTTGCTGTGCAAGTGCTGCATTGAGCTAAACTAAACCACTGATGAAGACAGCCCCAGATTTATTTTTCATTCCTCAAGAAAAAGATAAATTTTCACAGAATCATTAAGGTTAGAAATTACCTCTAAGATCATCCAGTCCATCCATCAATTCATCACCACCAAGCCCACTAAACCATATCCCTGAGTGCTACATCTACACATTTCTTGAACACCTCCAGGGATGGGGACTCTAGCACTGCCCTGGGCAGCCTGTTCCTATGTCTGACCACTCTTTGGAGAAGAAATTTTTCCTAATATCCAACCTGAACCTCCACTGGTGCAGCTTGAGGCCATTACCTCTTGTCCTATCACTGGTTGCCTGGGAGAAGAGACCAACGCCCACCTCACTACAAGCTCCTTTCAGGTAGTTGTAGAGAACGATAAGGTCTTACCTGAGCCTCCTCTTCTCCAGACTAAACAATTCCAGTTCCTTCAGCCTTTTCTACATCATTCCATGTAGAATTAGGCTCTCTCTTCTAGCATTGCAACTATAATTAGCCAGTTGTTCTGGACACAAAAAATTCCTTTCACGGTCTGTACACAAGATAAAATATGTAAACTATTAAAGGCCAAGACACAGGAAGGCATGAGCAGGAAAACAAATCATAGTAGCCTGGAGATTTGATTGCATAAGGAGGGAAAGCACCAGGTAGCTTTGATTCTCAGCCTTCAAGGTAAAGAAACTATTATTTTTGTTCACAGTAAGAAGTTGCTAACATACTTGGACATTATCAAACTGAACTGTTCCTATAAGCTCCTCTGTGGTGAAATCAGTGGCCTTGAATTATTACTACCAACAAAATAATCTGAGAAGCTTTCAGTCATTAGCACAAATTCCCTGTATGAACTTAAAAAGCAGAGAAATTAGCAGAGAAGTAAGAACAGTGCTCAGTAAATACACCAAGAATTTTGTAATTTTATTTAGTTTGCTTTTGTGTTTATTTGAAAAACCATTGGTGCTTATCTCACTGAAGAACCATTAAACAAATTGCTCATTTCAGCTCTACAGCCCTGATCTTTCACGAGGAGTGAGAAGCTCTGGAGCTCTGTGTATAATTCAGGCAGATGCCTTCTTTCGTTCTGTTCTCTCTCTCTCCTGTTATCAGTGGTGCTCTCTGAGTCGAGCAGGTTTGAACAGCGGTGTCACATCCTATTCCTTTACCTCCTCTCCCAAGCATCAGCCTCACCAGGCTCCTAACCATCTGCATGGGATCTTGACAGATCACACTGCATACGACTCTCCTGGCAGCCGCAGGAAACAGCCCTTCGGTGACATAAATCATGGAATCACAGAATCATAGAATGGTTTGGGTTGGAAGGGACCTTAAAGATCATCCAGTTCCAACCCCCCTGCCATCAGCAGGGACACCTTCCACTAGATGGCACGGAAACACTTGCCTTTGGCAGGAAACGGCTAAATCGCATTCCGGGGAGTATTTAATGAGTCCAGGACAGACTAACTTGCCTTTTTTTTACCAAAAAACAGCAAAATTATGTTTTTCATTCATCATCCTGATTTCACTGGGTGACTGAAACTCCCACATTAAGATGGCACACTGGCTACAATTCTTCTGCCATACCTCCAAATTTGATACTATGATCCCTAGGTACTTGATAATAAAAAAAATATACTTGAGGGTAACAAACCATGGTGGCTGTTAATGCAGCGGGGGCAGTGAGCTGTTACATCTTTTTGTGTTTGGTGATTACTTCAAACTCTGAGGTTCCTGAGCACCTCACTGAAAAGAGTGTAACGTAACAGTGGGTGGTCTATTTAGGGGTTATTCCACTGAAATTTGCTGGGTGTTTTGATGATGCCATTTGTTGCCTAGTTACCCCTGGCAAATCTTTTGCATTTGACTTCCTAGGAAAATCATAGTATCTCCTAACCTTCCCATTAAAGGTGGGATCTGGAGGAGCTTTCAAGAACAGTTGAAATCTTCCTCTGATATTAGGAAGACTTTCACTGCTCACTGCAAATGTAACAAATACATGTCAAAAGTGTCTTTTGAGAAAGTATATGTTGGAAATCAAAATTTCCACTGATTTCAAGAACCTCTCCTGAGTAAATAGGAGAAATGGCTTTGTTTATAGGGCCAGTGGACAGATCTTATTGAGGGTGCTGGGAAGCGGGATGAGAAAGCACTGAGGATGTTCTGTTCTTTCAGTCACCAAATTCTCACTAAAAGTTTTGGATTAGCCCAGTACAGTATTCCTCACAACAGCCAAAAGCAGACAACTATAGGGAAATAGGAAAATACTTGCTTGTTGAATATTCTCTGCATTTCCAGCAACTTATAGCTCCAGGACTTTCTGAGCTTTAAGTGGCATGTTTAATAACCCTTGGTAGATTTCTCTTCCATGAGTCTAACCAGTGTCTCCTTAACTCCATATCAATTTTTAGCATCCGCAACATCCTGGTATGAATAAAACTTTGTCCCTAAATATCTTATGACTAATCAAACCTTTAAGAAGCTTCACTGACTTCTGAACTCCCATAGCAGCACTTAATTTGACTATTAGTTTAATTTACCATAATCACCTTTCACTGCTAGTATTTTTACTCAAAGCAGTGTACCCTACAGATGGTTCTCTAGCAACACAGGCACATGATTTCCCTTCACTTGAACTCTTCATTAGGTTCAATGCATGACATTAAATACCAGTAGTATGTGGAAAGCTATAAAGGAACATCAGTGAAATGGTGAGGGCTGAAAAAATTGGATCAGAAGGGTTTAAAGACGTATCAAGGAAGGAATGGGTGCAACACAGAAAACAGCTGAGTGAATTTATTCAGTCCTGTTGTTGCTGTTGAGATAAAAAGTAAGAATATAGATAAAACCTCACAGTAAACCCTCTCTCTCTTCTTGACTTACTGAGGTTTAAACTGTCACAAATGTGTGATCACATCGATCCATAAGAAACATTGCTGATTCACATACACACAAAGATTCAAGAATACTTGGTGACCTTAGTGACATTCACATTTTAAAGTGAAATATCAATGCTTTCTTGTACTCTATATTAAATCTAATGACCACAGGGATTAGTCATTTACAGTCTCCTTTCATTAGCTAATGCTGTAGTGCCCCATGAGCGTGCTGGATTTTCATGACCTTAAATGACAGGCTGACTTGTGTAGCTGTAGCAAGCAGCAAGGCTGTAGCAAGCTCAGCTGCTCTGCAGAGGTTAACACCTGGGCAAAGATTAGCAGAAATAATCAGCTGCAATTAATGTATTTTTTTAGACCCAACCTAAATTGTCACTGACGGAACCAGTCCTTAAATGCGACATGGAAATTAGCTTTCCTAAAAAATTAGCAACAGAATAGACCTGAGCAGGTGATCCACGGGTCATCTGTGAAATATCCAGTTTGGTGAAATCAGTAATTTAACTGTGACTCAAATTATTAAGTATATAGTGTTATTTCTTAATTAGTGCTGTACCACATAGCAAGCAGAAGGTTATGTAAAACAAGAAGCAGCTTCTAAAGCAATAAAGATACCTATTATGAGTTCTAATCACTAAAGAAAACATCTTTTGTAAGGTTTTAAATATAACTCTCTTCCTTTTCAAATCTTCTGATGAGCTATTACTAATGTCGAAAGGTGATGCCTGTCAGCCAAGAATTACATTAAAGTCCATAATTGAATTCCAAGAGTTGTCAAGAGCAGGCTAATAAAATAGCTGCTACTAGAAATGATGTATGGAAAAAAAAAGAAAGTTCTGGTCTGGCCGGATGCAAAGTATGTTGTGTGGTTTCCCTGTGTCATTTCAAATAATATGTTCAATTTTGCTGGGCTACATTTGTCTGACATTCTTCTCTTGTAAAATAATGATTCATTACATATAATTTATTCAAGGATTGTAGCTCACCTCTAAGTGCCTATAAATATTACTGCAGCTAGACATTTGCATTGTAAAACAAATGCGTTAACACTGGGATTTATGAAGGATCCTTTTATGTTAGTTCCTTGACAGGAAAGATAGATTTTTTTAAAAGTAAAACACTGGCTTTAAAATCATCTTTAAAATCTAGCACAGGAAACAATTAACAGGTTTTCCTTCCCTGTGTTGTTTAGGTAATTTGACAATTTTAGGGAGGGCTGGGGGGCAAAGTATTTCTTGGCCATTCAAAATGGATACAGCTATACCGTTGTTACATCAGTATTACTGGGAAGGTTCCCATGGTTATGATGGCAATATATAACACCTACCCTCCCACTGCTTCACAAAAGCATCAGCCATCTCTGAGTGAAGCTCTTAGAGGTGGTGGAAGGCAGACAGACGACACTTCGATGAGGAACTGTGAAAGAAAAACAGTCCCAGCTGGAATAAAGGCTGCACATTGTGTCACTGCACCAAGTGGTGTTAATGAAAGGGTGTGGGATGCTGGTGTCCTTTATTGCCCCTGCTAAAATGGTATGTGGATATGTACCAATTCTTCTAAAAACGGAGGAAATCCAATGCAAGTTGACAACGTTCATCTAGGGCAGACCAAGTTGTGAGAAGCTGGTACCACAGTGATGTCCTGATGTGTCTGGGCAGAGTTGTTCAGTCTAGAAAAGAGACTGAAAGAAATACACTTTGTTCTCTTTCTGTGGTGATGAGAATTAGAAGTAACGAGCTCAAGTTGCAGGAAGGAACAGTTATGTCGAACAGTAGGAGAAGATTTCTAAAAGGATGGCAAAAAATTGTAATGGCACACCCAGGGGGGCTATGACATCTCCAGTGCAGCTCTCCAGCCAGGCAAACTTTTTAAGGATAGGTTAGAAAACTGCCTATGAGAGATAACACAGGCATAATTATTGCTGCTGCAAAAATAATTCAGTGCCCAAGCTCAGGTATCTCTCCAGCCTAACCGTGTTCAGCCACCAGGTCCTGCTCTGGCACCTGCCTGCTCTTCCAGATGAAGCCTCACGTCAGTAACACCTTGACCTGGCCAGTAAGAACTGCCACCAGCAGGACACAGGCCAGGTGTTCCTGATCAGGGCAGGATGGTGGACAAAATGGTCTTCCCAGGCCACTGCCAGCTCTGTTTTTCTATGATTTTTCTAATTTACTTCAGGATATTTTAATCATTTTCCTTTGCTGATCCCCCACTAAGGGTGAAGATCTGCACTCAGTCTACTGATCATTAAATCCATGGCTCTCGATGTGGTGGTTTTAGCAGTGTTCAGGCCATGTAATGGGCTGTAGGCCAAAAACAGAAACACAAGCAGTGTCCCCAAATAGTGCTGAATAAAGCACAGATCAAGATTCCTCAACCTTCAGTTAAATACACAGTGGTTGTTCATGACACCAGTGCAACAGGAATTAATTTCTGAATTAATTTCTCCTGCCTGCTTTTCTCTGCCTGCTCTCTGGAAAGTAATTTATTTTCTCCTCAGTGCTTTTGCTCTCCTTTTGCAAGATGTGATAAACAAGCTTATTAATTGCACCAGGGTACTGTGAGAACAGACAGGATCAGGTACTACCTTTGCCCATATGTAGTTTTACCTTTAGCTGCTCTCAAAGGAAAGAGGAGCAGAGCTACATTCTTGGTTTTATACTTATTTACACGGGGTGTTAGCTGAGCATGCACTTTAACACCATGTAATGCTGAATCCATTAAACAGAATCCATCCTTTGACTCTGGTTTGCTGCTACTGTACAATCTAGAGAAAAACAATAACAATAACACCTGCAGGTTAGTAAAATATTTTATTGTACTGAAACATACTGTACATACATGACAGCCAATGGTTACCTTTTATCTGTCCCATCAAACCAAAATACCTTTATCATATTTTCCATTGGCTTAAAAAGGAAATAGTACTAGAGATAATTTCATTAATAAAAATATATATATAATTCTTTCTGTTTATTTTGTTCTGTATTAGAAAGGCAAATTTGGGCATAGTGATATGGCTTAAATATATTAATATTTTCCCTCCGGGGAGCTTGTCTTCACATCTGGATAGAACACACACGGAATGAGTTCAGGAATATCTTTTTACATGATGTCAGGTATCAAACCCACATCAGATGTAAATTCAGCACGTTCAACCAGAATGCCTGAGCTGGGGAAGAATGGGCGTAGTCTGGGGTGCCTGTTCTACCATGTTTTTCTTCTCCTGTATATTACAATTTCTCCAGTATATTTTCTTCCCATTTTTTCCTCTGGATAATTCCAAGTTTGCCCTCCCTTCTTTTAACCACTGCCATAAAAATGAACAAACCACTGTTCTATCAAAAAACCTCATTTTAGTTTAGTGGAATTAATCACCATGGCTTCTTCTTTAAGTTCTGGAAGAAAGAAAGGAGGAAGATAGTGAGTGACTCCAGAGAGCGATTCAGAGCTCCTCCATTAAGACACCTGCACTGAATCACCTCCTGGAGAAATTTCTTTCTCTCCACTAACTACAGTGGAAGCCCAGGAAGATTTGGCTGGAAAAAATAAGCCCTTGTGAATCTTGAGTAGGTTCAGAAGGGCCCTACAGCATCCAAACCTCCTAACACACTGCAACCTCCGCATATGTCTGGAGCTGCACTCTTAGCCATCTTCAGTCATTTGTATTCTCCCCAAGGGCTAGAGATGCATAGTGTCTCATGTTTGCAGTCCTACAAGTTCCCTTACAAGTTGGCATTTGCCCAACAACAAAGGCAGCAGATTGCCAGGCTTAGCTGGGATTTCAGTGTTTCTCTGAGCTACAGAGGAACTGTTACCTATACTTAACAGTTCCTGGTTATAAATTGCTGAAATATCAGTCAGGGAGGAAAGGGCTGCTACAAAAATGCATAGGATAAAAGGAAAATGACCTTTCCA
Source organism: Antrostomus carolinensis (assembly GCF_000700745.2). Classification (NCBI taxonomy): domain Eukaryota; kingdom Metazoa; phylum Chordata; class Aves; order Caprimulgiformes; family Caprimulgidae; genus Antrostomus; species Antrostomus carolinensis. Next base: position 13,130 of record NW_010307084.1, on the reverse strand, counting down.
GTGAGCTGAAATACACTGTCTAAAATGTCAGGAAGAGCATCCTGTCCTGCCTCAGACCATTTGTTGGACACTATTCACAGCTGCCATGTGTGCAACATGCTTACCATTTTCAGTCAGGACTAAACTGGCCAAAACTGCACTATGTTGATATTGAAATAGTAGTAGAGAATCTGTAGTGCTGTGTCCTGTCCACATTCCCTGTAAAACCCTGAAAATCTAAGGCAACATTATACCACAACTGTATTATTTTTGAGCCCGTGCTAGTCAAACCTGCTGCTCTCTATATGATGCCACACAAATGAGCACTGTGACAGCAAAGAGATCTGGTCAATTCTTGCTACTGTCACTTGAGCTCACTGGGAGTTTAGGCCAAGAAGGCATCATTACATCTTAAAAATAGATATGTTCAGAAAAGACTTGCATCTTGGTTGTTGACAGATTCATTTTCCTGAATATACTGGAGAATGTCCACTTCATTCATTGTCTGAATCTTGTTTTCCTTTGGCTTTGCCAGTGGAGATGAATTAGTGTTCCTGGGGGCAACTGCTGGCTTCTGAGGCACTGGTGGTTTTGATGGTACCTTAGGTTTCGGTTTGGAGGATATTTTCAAGAGTTTCTCTAAATCATCTTCAACTCTGGAATAAGAAGAAAACATCAGTAACATTTCTTGGTTTGTAAGAAAATGCACTCTTGCAGAATAAAACTTTCAATGTTAACAAAATAAGAACTGTCTATTTAATTGTAATTTTTCTGTTCACCATGCAAGTTAATTAATTTCACAGCATGTTTTCAAATGTCTAATTTAAAAGCAATTTGCAATTATCAAAATAAAAACAATTTGATTTTAGTTTGGGGGGAAAAAAAAGCTTTTGTTTTTTGTCTGGATGGTTTGCTTCCTCAAGAGCTCAGAAATTTTCATGGGATAGTAAAATTTTTCATATTCAGCACTGCTTGCTCTTCATCCCCATCCCCCAAGACTGAGACTGAGCATCTCCCATGCTCAATCATGAGAAACTAGAAAATCCAATGGCTTTAAAAACATGATATTCACAAATGCTTCCAAGAAACTGAAGGACTTTTGCAATCTGTGAACGTATACAACATGTCTTTTTTGGCAACTATTTCACTAGGAAATAGTCCTTAAGTATGCTTTCTACCTCGATTGTTTGACCTTATCAAAAGACACAACGATGCTGTGTCTGCCCAGCTCTGTTCCCATCAAAGCTGTTAAAAGATTGTGAGCGAGCCCTTTTAATAGATAGTCTTGTGACTCCAAGAGGTAGCTGCCTTTGGAAAGTGAGTATGTGAAGGGAAAGAAGGCTGTGACACATTACATCTCCAAAAGATATAGCAGAGACAGCGAAGTAAAAGTCAGCATAGCTAGAGGAGTCTTTACAGGCCACAGTAATTTCTGCTCTGAATCAAAACAGCCTCTTGTTTTGGTTCTCTGAGCACAGTGGTCAAACAAAATAGTGTAAGGATTAAACACAGTTGTTCATTTCCCAAAAGGCTGATTGATAAATAATTGTTGAGCAGTCAAAACCCAACCAGCAATCTATGCAGATCATCAGCTGTGTAATGACCAGCTATGAAAGTGAAGCCCCTGATAAAATACATACCTCAGTTACGCTTACAAAACACGACTTGCAAAAGGCTCCACCCCGAACTGTCACATACAAAATCAAGAAAGCTAAAGCGCAAGAAGTGCAAGAAAAACTTTTACATGGGGCACCAGGAGCTAAAGATCGAGGAACAGCAGGTTTGTAATACGTAGGTATCTCCTTGCCAAACCCCACACTTACTCTACAACTGTAGCGTCTTAGGCAGTGAAATGATTTAACTGTTTAATTGTTTACAAGCACTGATATTAGAATTGTTTTTACCAAACTTGAGTAACAACTGAAACAGCCCATTAGGCTGTAACAGTGCCTGCTAAAGTGCCTTTGCCTCAGCTAAAGGGAAGCCTGACAGGGAAGCTACAAATGAACTAGGAGACAAAATTAAGGTGCAGGAGTTATTTTAAAGGGACTGGAATATTTCTTCAGTGCTAAAATTCCCTTCAAATAGTTCTACTTAGTTCACTCTTAAGAGGACCTGTGAAGAGAATAAACTTTGGTCAAGTGACTCCTAAACAAGAAAGAAGTTGGCAGCACATGTGCAGCCCATCCTCTTCCTCTGTCTCTGCTAGAGCACTACATCGAGAGGTGGCTCAGTCTCTCCATTCAGGAGGATGGGCTGGACACTCTCTGTCAGTCACGGCACCCATAACTATCTTGTGGCAAGGAGCAAGTGGAGACATGACTAAGGGAACAGACAACAGCTCTTTCTCTCTGGGAGGACTCTCTGAAGCTCCCCATTTGAGCCCCTGGTGACTGGAAGGGGTTTGTCGGACCAGCTCTCCAGCAGCTCCACTCACAGGAACAGGACACCATACAGGGAGTCTAAGGAAGGTGCCTTTTTAGCCTCTTCTTCTGTAAGTCCCATAAGTAGGGAGTCCCTGCAGCATGAATGAGTCTCACCTCATTTCATGTCAGGCATTTTTTGCTCCTTCCACTCATCTGTCTTCTGTAATTTTTATCTTCCTCACTGCCAGGCAATGAGGTCATCTGGGAGTGGGGTCATCCAGACCCCTGTGAAGCCCCTGGGATAGCTTCTGTTGACTAAATGAGACTGATTTCTCTGTTTCTCTTTTTGTTCACTTAGGAGAGATACTGTAAATGCCTCTACTACAGGGCAGAACAATTAATTGGTGGGGCTTTCTGCAGACAGTTAAAATAAATTATGCAGTTAAAGCAAAGCTGAGCTCTTCAATAGTTTGGGAAGTAACTTATTCAGGTAACTGGCCAGGACCACGGGGAATATGATCAACAGAAGAATCAATGTATCCGAGACACTTTATTGCTCCATCCCTAGTGCACATTATTTGAATGTTAAAACCACAGGTACTTAAAGAGAACCAGCATCCTCAGCTAAGGATCTCACTATTAGTAAGAAAAAATGCATAATTTCAAGGGTTTCTTCTTTATGTTTGTCCTTATTAAAAATTGTAAGGAACTTATGACTTCACTGTCCAGGCTGCAACAAACTACACCCACCTTGAACTGGCCATAAAGTGAGCATGGATTAGCCTGAATTTTCTGCCGTTTAGGTGGTCATAACTCTTTAAGATAAAACCATTCTTGAAGTCAGATCTTTTTGTGACTCCCAAAGGGAATTTAAAAAGGATCAGTTTTAACCAAGGCTAACCTTGTAAAATCAACTGTCTGAACACTAATATCTAAGACTAGGAAATACCTAAACTGACCTCTGATGGACAGAGCTAGGCCACTGTCTCAGAGCTCTGCACCTTGAACTCTACCTTGTGGACTTCGTAGTCCAGCAGGCAGCTTCTGCTGTTACTTCAAATTTCGTGCCCCAAGTAATTCTGGAAATTATATTCTCTCTTATTTACATAACAAGCTTTCTGATGTCTCTTAGTTTCCGTGATTCTCTGTGGGTGACATATCCCACCTAACTTACAAAACACCTTCTCAGTGTGTTCCTTCCTTCTGAATTCCTCATCTACATAGAAGAAATTAATTTAATTTAAGCCCAGACATCTTTGTTTGCTGCAAATTCTGATATCCAAGAGATATCACACCTGTGATCACATTGCCAAGACATGTTCTTCTTCTCTTTGCTGTGTAATAAACAAAACATGTTAGGGCTGGTATTTCTGAAGCCTAGCTTTCTTTACCTGATCTAATGCCTCCCTCCTTGGCATAAACAAATACTGAATGAATCAGTGTCCATGTCATGAAAGTTTTGGTCATAAATAACAGAAACCATAATAACCAGGTGAACAGTACATGCATATACATACAGATCATATGGAAGAAGCATGATTTTGAAGTAGGTGCACTGCCTGAGAACTAGGTCCACTGCCCAAGAGGGGCAGCAGTAACTACAGCTCATTAACCTCAGCAGATGGGACAGCTTCCTGAATTCTCTACTCCTGTGTGGCTCTATATTAATTTCTGTGCTAAGCACAGCAACAAAACCACTCAGCACAGTCATAAAATAACCTCAAAAGGTGCAGTCCTGTAGGTTGTGGGGTTTTTTGAGGGGGTGTATTTTTTTGGTAGTGTGCTTTTAGGCCAAAAATTCTGTAGGAGATAATTTTTCAAAGTCTGGAAGCTAAACATGTAAATCTTTTTTTTTAAGACCTTGGTTAGACAGAAGTCTTTTACAGAGAACACAGCAGATAATATGGGGTCTTTGTCTCAAAACCTGCTTTTCAGTGCTGCAGTGACAGGCAAACTGTTTGATCCACTACCATTTGATCATGTGAGACACAACTGTCTTTGGAAAACTAAAGAGGTAAAATGCAAAATGCCTCAGGCAGAGATAGAAACAAGGACTTCTATTTCTTGAGAAGCAAATGAATTGCTACAGTGCGTAACTACCACCATATGTAACTCCAGGCCAGGAGGAGGAAGAAAAAAATCAAGCAACTATTCTGAAATAACAAAGCGATTAAAGGAAGAACCTTCCCACTCCCATCCCCCATCTTTTTTACAGACAATCAGGCACAGAATCCGTGTAATTAATCAATCTTTAATTAGTCTCTTTCTTTTTCTGTAATGGAAAAGCAGCGCCACATTGTTTAAAATTCCTGCCATACTGTTGTGCTGATTCACCGACTCTATTGGTGGAAAATCTCTTTGTTTCCAGACACAGAAAGCAATCAAAACCCCTACTGAAGAAAGGCTGTCACAAAGCCCTACGATATGTCCGCTAGCATATGGACTTCAAGAGAAGAAACAAATGCGGATTTGGAGACAGATGCAGCTGCCATCAGAATATCACCATTTTAGATGCCACTTCTCTGAACTCTGTCCTGTCTATCTGGACAAGATCTTTGGGACAGGAATAACTATGTGTGTGTACAGCATCTAGCATGATGGGGACAGTGACCTCTGCTTGCCGGGAATGCTCTAATGAGGAGAATCAGTCATGAAAGCGAGAGACAAAGACTCCCATAATTTGCTAAAGCATACAAAAGGATCATGCTCAAAGCTAGGTTACACAACTCACAGCAGTTCATGCAGAACAGACTTCTATCTTTCCCTGTCTTCTGATTGGTGTCTTTATTTTGTCTGGTGTTAATTCCAAGGACAAGAGGTACCTTAGTGAAGCCTTGGGGAGAGGTGTAATATCACATATATGACTTGGGAAAAGACTTGTGCCCAGAAATAGTCAGGAGGCTTTGAAGTATCTGTTAACCATCACTTCTGTTATAATCAGTAGAGATAGCGTGATGTCTAACAAGGTCTGTGGAAATTGTACAGGCTGGGGTTAACCACAGGAGTGCAAAGCACAGGGGGTTATGTAGGAGCTATCTCCCCTCCTGCTCCTGCTTTCCCTTGCAATCCATTACAGGTAAATTCATACTAGTCTTTAACCAGTGCCAGGAAATATGTCTGGAAACTGGAATGTGAGAGGCTGTACAGCTGAAATGCCAGAAGAACCACGGGCACAGCTTTGGTCTGGGACAGATTAGCCCTCCTTCAAAACACTCCCAGGCACAACTCAGGGAGCATTCCCAGCAGGCAGCTGTGTACAGTCACCTTGTTCTGGAGCCAGAGAAAGTCTAATAGCATGGATGCAGCCAGGTGGTGCTGTCTGGCCAAGGGCCAGAGAATAGACTCATTAGTACAGGTAAGTCCTACATGCATATGCCCACAAGAAGCCCTCTGAGGAAAACAGCCTCAGAGTTAGATCGCTCTCCCAGGAGATGAGATAATTCAATTTGTACAATTTGAAACAGAGAAGCCCAGCCTGAAGAAGTTCAAACCTCTCCCTCCTGCTTCTTTAGAAAGTTCCCAAATCACCAGGCAAAGGCAAGGTTGGGGTAAGCTGGGGTAGGGGAGAGCAGGCAGCTTTTACTCTCCAGCTGAAGACGTCTGTCAAAAACATAAGTAACCTGGGGCAAGATGGTTGAAATCTGGTGACTCTCAAGCTTAGCAAGAGCATCTCTTGCTAGACTAGGAGAGACTAGGACCCTAGGTCACTGCTCAATATTATTCTATACAACCCATACGTGTTCCTAGGGGTGGGGCAAGAATTCATGTTTCCTACCTGGCAAAAACCTTTCTATTCTGTTGGCCAAGTTCCCTTTGTAGCTCTTCCAGTGTTTGTAAGTAGCATCCCTATACCTCACAGGAACAAGAAAAAGAACAACATAAATGCTTGAAACCCATCATGGAAAATGCTGAAAAACCCACCAAGAAAACTGATAAAGAAAACCCACCAAGAACTGATAAAGAAAAGAACAGCTATTTATTTGAAAGCTACTGCAGCCAAATCAAGGTTCTTTGCCCACAGCCAGGTCACAACAAGCAAGGGAAACTGCCCTAGAGTGGTCAGGAAATTTGTGTTTTTGCAACCTCCTCTACCACCTGCCCATCACCCAAACAACTCTCTGCCCAAAGGATCACAGAATCATAGACAGACGGGTTAGGGTTGGAAGGGACATTAAAGATCATCTAGTTCCAGCCTCCCTGCCATCAGCAGGGACACCTTCCACTAGACAAGGTTGCTCAAAGCCTCATCCAGCCTGGCCTTAAACACTTCCAGGGAGGGGGCAGCCACAACTTCCTTGGGCAACCTGTTCCAGTGTCTCAGTGCCTCACAGTGAAGAATTTCTTCCAAATATCTCATCTAAACCTCCCCTCTTTCAGTTTAAAGCCATTACCCCTTGTCCTATCACTACCTGCAAGATCTAGATTTAAACCCTCTGGAGTTTCTCAAAGCTCTTCTCCCACCCATGGTGCTGCTCTCATATGCTCAGGACAGCAAGAAAGTTTTTCTCATCACATGGTGCTGGAAGTGGTGTCCCATATGACTCCTGGGTTGTGCTTTGAATTCAGCAGCTGCTCATGATCTGCTGAATGAACAACATACAACTTTTTCTGCTTCCAGGGTGGCAACAGTTCCTTGGCTAACCTGAAGCTAACAAACCTGCTCAAGGGGATGTACACACTGAATGGTGTTTATAAATGGCCATTGTTAGGATAGTGTTTCAGAAACAGCTTCAGCCTCTAATAATACAATGCTCCTGAAAGGGTTATCACTGATGGCACAGCTCGCAGCTGTAAACACAGATCAACCTGCAAAATTAATCTTTTAAGGATACAGGCAGGATGATGCAGCTGTAGCACAAAGGTAAGAGCTGGACTGTCCCTTTCAATATCATCAGTCCTAGATCAGTGTAAGCCTAAGAAAGAATACATCAGGTCAATCAGCAAAGGGCAGCAGAACCAGGATCCTGCTGCTGACACTTTGCTCAGGACTGGAAAAAGACAAATCTTATGCTGACAGCTGCTTCCTTCCAGTTCAACTCCCTATTCATTATCAAAGGTGAAGCTAATTAATTCTCTCATAAAAGGTTGCTCAGACAACTGTGATAATTATTTGAGGCTAGGATATGTGATAATTTATGTAATTCTGTGGGCCCACAGAGCTGCTGCAACATTCACAGGATCAATTCTAGCATTGGTTTTCCACAAAAGCCTGATCCATCACACCAAGGAGGCACAATTTAGATTAATGAGGCAGAAGAGGTCGACTGCAGTCCTGCTGTATGAAAGCTTAATTTGCACATTTGTGGCCACTGGGTGGATGGAGATGAGAAAATAAGATGGCATGAGAATCCATGAGGGGAGAGTTTGCAGGATACTGATTTCTGCACAAGTTAACTTCTGTCTCTAGCTTAAATGTAAATCAGACCTGAAGAGAAGCTTTGAGAGTGGAGGTAAATGTCTGAATGCATCCAGAATGCATCTTTATAAGGTATAATATGACCCAGGAAAATGACAGGAGAAAAGAGAAGCCTGATGTTAAATCCATTCCCAAAGATAATTATTTTAACATCTGGGAAAGGGTTGATCAGCTACCCTTTTATCTCACTGCATTTGGTCACCTTGCACCTTGAAAGAGGCAAAAGCAATGAGACCCAGGTCTTCTTGGAAGAACCTAGGTTCCTCTGTATCCCTGTGGTGAAGAGATAAGCCAAAAAGACTTGGTTACCTATCCCTCCCTTTCTCAAAGCACATCCCATGAAGGAAGAGTATAACGTGTTCCTCTCTCTTTTTGAAGGCAACATGATGGACTTGACCTTGCTGGTTCCTACCACAGCAATTTATCTCTTTTCCACAAGTTCTGGAAGGACATGCAAGTACAGCGCTCTACAGGCATCTCACTGATGTATTATGGTAGACATAGTGGTAGGAAGGAGTGCCTGCACCTACAATGCCAGTGGTTAGAGTGAGGTAGCTCACCTAGTTTCTCCATTACCATCGCTTAATATTTGTTGGTAGGCCAAGAAATTAGTAACCAGTAAAAGGCTGGTCAATGGACAGGAAGAGGGAAGATACTTGTTTGAATGGACATGGGTATTTTGCAATAAAAAGAAATCTCTAATTAGACTTACAAAACAATTGTTCTTCTCAGAGCTCAACACTTGTTAATGTAAAGTAAGTGATTCTGTTTAAAACAGTAATTCTCATTTCATTTGAGCAGGTATCCACAGAGAGCACAGTCTTCCGTTTGCAATGAGAACATTTATCATATTCTCTTCTCCCTCATGTTGTGACAAGCACAGCCCACGCACATTTTGCAGACTCATTTATCTCCATAACAGTCTCTTCCTCAGGAGTTATAAGTCACTGCTGGGGATTCACTGCTGTGCTGACAGTGCTGTGGTGCTACTGCTACTACAACCACTCAGGTACCGAAGGACTTGGTTGCTCCTATGTTCTGCTCTGAACATCATCTTTTCCCATCTCCCCTTTGGAAGAAGAAGTTTCTGCCTTCCTCTGCCTTAGGCAGTGCTCTCCTATCTCTGCCCATGATTCACATTTTCCAGTAAGTCAGACACCTCCTGGATCTACCACATGCATGTGAGCAGACCATGTGGTACGTGCAAATGTACATTACATAAGTCAAGAGCTACCGTATCTGCTTTATTCAGCTGATCCATCTGTGTGCAGTGAACATGATGAGGTTTCTGGACCTACCACAGACCTGTTGGTGCGTCATAGCTCAGGCTGGTCTGAGGTCTTGACAAAATACATTCAGGCAAATTTTCTGTATGTTATAACAGAGTATGTCCAACAGACCTAGACAACTGCCAGTTTTCTTCTAGCAGCTTACCCAGCTCTAGCCCTCTAAAGGAATGGGTTGTCATAGTTCCCACTTTGATCTGACGGCTGGGGAGAGATTCCCTCAGTCCCCTGAGGGAAAAACTAGAGGAAATGGGTTTAAACTGAAAGAGGGTAGGTTTAGATGAGATATTAGGAAGAAGTTCTTCACTGTAAGGGTGGTCAGACACTGGAACAGGTTGCCCAAGGAAGTTGTGGATGCCCCCTCCCTGGAAGTGTTTAAGGCCAGGCTGGATGAGGCTTTGAGCAACCTGGTCTAGTGGAAGGTGTCCCTGCTGATGGCAGGGGGGGTGGAACTAGATGATCTTTAAGGTCCCTTCCAATCCTAACCATTCTATGATTCTATGACCCTTTGGGAGAGAGATTGTTGACACGTACAGGGCAAAGGCAAGATTTATTCTTAGGCCTCAAAATATGCTCAAGCCCCCAAGCCAGAAGGATTGCAAGGTTCAACTGATGTTGAACACTTCTTCTCACCACAAAGGGTCACTCCATGGAAAAGAGACTGTGGCACCGCCCTGCAAGAATATGTAACACCAGTTTGGTGGTAAGGGAAGGTGGGAGATGATTCCAATGTCGCTTCTACATTAGACCTGACAGTTCTGCTAAGGCTTCCAGCTAAACAGAAAACAAAGTTCATTACCACTTTAGAAAGTGCAGCTACAGGATTTCAGGTGACTGCAATGAATTTACCTACAGGCAAGGTGAAACATCCTACTAGGTTAAAACAGCACTGTCTCTATTCTTACCCCTTTTAACAGCTTCTCCTTTACCCCCAGTCACCTTGCAATGTGAACTAGGTTTACCAGGGGGATTTCAGAGGGTGTTAGGCACCTGAACTGGTCAACAGATCCTGATCTATCTGCCTATACCTCTTGCACAGACAGGAGTTGCCTCTGGTTTCATAGAATCACAGAATGGTTTGGGTTGGAAGGGACACTAAGGATCATCTAGTTCCAACCCCCCTGCCACCAGCAGGGACACCTTCCACTAGACCAGGTTGCTCAAAGCCTCATCCAGCCTGGCCTTGAACACTTCCAGGGAGGGGGCAGCCACAGCTTCTCTGGGCAACCTGTTCCAGTGTTTCACCACCCTCACAGGAAAGAATGTCTTCCTCATATCTTATCTAAATCTACCCTCTTCCAGTTTAAAGCCATTACCCTCTTCCAGTTAAAAGCCATTACCCATTTCCAGTTAAAAGCCATTCCTGTAGCAACTTTCCCATTGAATCGCTGGCATGATTTTCTGCTTCATTACATGTATGCATTTCCAATTGTATCTTGATGACTTGTCAACTACTGAAAGCACTGGGACAATTCAAGAATAAATTAAAACTACTGGAATTTAAAAGAAAGGGAATCTTTTTTTCATGGGTTTCCATTACCATCTGGGTGTGCTGCTAACACTGATGACCCCAAACTTATCTAAAAGCATGATCTCTTGGTCTCACAGCAGACTTCAGAGACCTTTCTCTGCCACAGAGGAAGAGAAAACACATAATTCAAAGGACAAAAATAAAACAGATGGAGAAGCTCTCTCCACTAGTGGATAATAATGCAAGGACTGCATTGAAATAGGCACTTCTCTTCTAGCCATATGAACAATCTGGGTCGAGCACTATATGCTGAGATTGCCAGAAGAGGAGAAAGCAAATACAAAAATATTGCAAGCACATATGTGTTTGCTCCCAATATACCACAGCACTAAATCAGGTCATGTCCTGCCTCATCAGCTTCTATAAACATCAGGTGGGCTGTCAGGATGTAATGTGAGATGGCAACCAACTCAATTTAACCTCTGTTTAGATGAAGTTAGATAGTACTGCTGGGATAGCTAGCATTTATGCATGTGTAGAAAGAAATAGGTGCAAAACTACCTGCTTCAGGAAAGGTTTGAAACCACACACAGCTTCTCTCTCCTGGGTTTAGTACCTGCTGTGGAAATTATACATCCTAACAGGAGCTGGCTGGCAAGAATTAGTACTGGAAGCAGGCTGGCCTCACTATTCAGATGCCAGCCTGAGATCTAGAAGGCATGAATCTGACTTTTTATTGCAGCACAGATTCCCTGGTGATGCTGATCTCTCTGGGCATTTGCTCCCTGCTTGATCTCTTGAGCATTATGAGTGCAGACAAACTAGCTTTCTGGGAGAGATGTCAGGAATAAAACACATTAAGTGATGATATGTTCCAGCACTACACTAACAAGGGGGCAGGTAAGTGTAAGAGGAAGTACATTATTCCTTCCTGTAACTGTAAGCTTCGGCCTTTCTTTCCATTAGATTAAAAACTAAATGCAGGGTGATTAATGAGAGTCTTTTACAGCTGTGGAGATGTGCACAGGATTCCTCCTGGAAGCAGGCATGGAGATCTGTGACCCACCGACAGAAAATCATTCCTCTTGTGGCAAGAGGCAAGAGCCCCTGATTTCAGGGACTGAACTGAAGCCAAATTCCTCTTTGTTTCTGGGCTTTGTTTCTCACTTTTCGTAATGGAGGTCAGTTTTGAGTCCCTGTGGATGGCTTGCAGAAAGCAGAAGTGTCATGTTAGAAAACAGAGACTAGATGGCATGCCTTGGGCTTTCAAGACCCTTCCTTTGGAGTCACAGAATAATACCTTGCACCCTATCTTTCTCAAAGGGTCTTCCTAATTTCCTTTTTAATGTGTTTGATTTCCAAGCTCCATGACACATATCTTACCTTTTACTTATAAGCACAAGTATTGATTCACAGTTAGCATTCAAAGTACTTAAGGTGTGCCCTCAAATTAGTCTCTTCTGAGGTCTAAATAGCTCCTCAGATCACCTTCACCCTACACAACAGATTTGATCACATTCACCCTACATGACAGATGTGAGATGTGTACCTCAGCAGTTCTTCAGTGTCCTCTTCAGGACCCATGTTCAGTACATACTCCCTGTTCTCACATGCCGTTGGCAGCAGCAGTGAGTCACCCAGTCTTACTGCCCCACCAAGGTCTGGATCTTCAAATAATTTCAGATCTAGAAAGGGAAACCAGAAAATGCTGTAGTTAAATCTAAATGCTACATAAGAGCAATGTCTGCATTAACACTAGCTTGTAAATCTGGCTACTGTGCTGAAAAAAAAAAGATCATGTAGACAATTCTTTTTTTACAAGAACTTCCAATCCACAAAGTGCAGTGATACTCTGCACTCTCAGGACTTGGTAAATCTGCTTTCTTCTTGCACTCAAAAGTAGGTCACATTACTTCTGTTAGTGTGGCATGAATGACTGTGGGACAGCCAGCTCACACTGTGGGACAGCCCTATAATATCCAAGTCCAAAATGTTAACAGTGAACAGCTATGGGAGCTACAGGTCTTATTTAGTCTTTCTGAATGATTCTAGAAGATTCTGCCCCAGCTGAAGATTTGCCTTAAGATTCCCAAGTCATTATTAGCCTGTATACTCTGTATCACTACATTATAAAAGCTGAGTTATACACATGCTTTAGATAAAACAATCTGTTTATATAAAAATATAGAACAGATTTACTCTCTTTCATCTTCTTCCTGGGACCAATTGATGAGAAGTCTTCTTCTGGGCCAAAGAGTCCTTCATCTGGATTTACTTCTTCAAAAATGGTTAATTTGGACTTCTCTTCCTTGGTTGGAGGAGCAGATGCCTTCTTTGGTTTTTTAGTTCTAAAAACATAGGAGACAAGAAAGTCAGCTGCAATTCTTCATTTAACAACAAAGATTTATGGCTAGAAAGTCCCATAAACTGAAAATAGATGGAGGCTGAAAAAGGATTAGAGAAAGGTACACAGGCACCTTGTAGTTGCTGGCAGGAACAGGATATTGAATTGGAGGGACTGTTTGTCTGTTGTACTCTACCTGTACTCAGGTTTTTTATTCTTAAGAACTATCAAGGAACCCCAGAAGGCTGCGCTGCCATTCAATGAGACC
>NW_010307083.1:53930-92027 GCF_000700745.2 Antrostomus carolinensis | reverse complement strand
AATCCCTAACATTCTGTGATTCTGTGATCACGTCCATTACATGTTATTGTTACTAGGAATAAGTGACACTGTTGGGGACTTGGTGAGTAGAAAATATGAAAGGCTAGACACTCATCTCCTTATCCATGCTCCGTAACCATACTGGATGGTGACAGATTACCAGAATCTGCTCAAGTACTTCAGCAGTGGCCACTATAAATATCACTATTACATTTGCCAGTAAATGAAACTTCCGTATGAGATAAATATGACAGGGTGTGTGGCAATACGTGCATCCGGTACATCACCTACAGTCTGCCCAGTAATATTGCTAATATCCCCCATTGCTGAATAGCCTTAAACAGCTGCTATTTCAAATAGCTGCTAACAGAGGACTATTTACTTCTTTCTCATCAAGTTCTGTAATTCCTCCCTACAAAATTATGCTGGCTGGAAGCCCAGGAGAGAAAACAGTTAGCCTGGACCAGTGAAAGATTTACGGTCTGAGGCATCCTCATTCATCAGGAATAAAAACTGATGAGCAATAATAACTTACTGGAAAATTGTCTGCACTTTCCTCCATAGCACACAAACAGGAATTCCAAAAATACCCAATACCGAATGTGAGGGCTGGCCTCAGACCTCCATGTGATAGGGACAACTGAGGCACTAGCTGCTGCATCTATAGCAGTCCTCTGTTGTGCTGAAGAGTATTTTCTTCCAGTTCTTTTCATCCACTGTTTTGTACATGTTTCAGTGGAAGGCCAGGGTCTTATTCCTTTGGACAGTGACACTTCCTGATGAAATGCCACCTGAGAGAGACTGGCACTGATGATGTAATGCTGCTGTAGGAAAATATTTGTCAGAGAAATCTTCTGTGAAGGAACAACTGAACCACAGAATTTTTATGTCACTAAGCCAGATAATGGACACATACTCAGCTACTGAATGAAAATTCTGCACCTCAACATTTCAATATGCAATCCCGTAAAATAATTAATAACAGGAGTATCTGCTATTAGTCCCATACATAATAATAAAACCAATTCTCAATAACTACTTAATTAGTATATTTGGAATGTCACAAATGACCTAGAAATAAAAGCAACTCGTTTTAAATACTGATTTTTAAAAAAGACTGTTTAAACTTTGCATGTTCACTTATTGCTTATTTTTACCAAAGTGTTTGAATTTAGGACAAAGGAATGAAGATTTCTGCTTTTTTGTTGCTGCAGCTTTCTAATTATTGACATTGATGAACAAAGAAATTCTAATAACAAGAGACACAGTCTGCACCTTTCTTCAAATTTAAGCTCCTTCCTTCAATAAAGTGTAGGAAATAACAGAAAGCCTCTGGAAGGCAAGGGTTCCCCCAGGAAGCTTGAAGGCCTTTGTTCAACACTACTGTGAAAAATTTTCCATGGGCAAAGACAAGGTGTTCTGTTTCTGTTTTTTTCCCTATCTTTGTTATGATTTGAACATAAATGAGCACATTTGCCTCATTAAAAAGCCTCTTAGACCATCACATTTGCATTGCTTATGTAAATTGGATTTGTAAATCTTTCAAAGAAATGATTAAGTTGTGGAGTGATTATTTAAAAAATGATCACATCTTCAATATCATGTGAAATAAGGTGGGTTTATTATTTCTCTTCCAAATCTCTCTGAACTCTCACAGGAACAACCTTTATCAGCCCAGTATCTGTCTTCCAGCAAACAGAAGTATCTGTAAATGACAAAAATTTTAGGCTGCATAATATCTTCTTTGCTACTCAGAAGTAGCTTCCACAAACAGCTTCATCAATGTATCCTTACCTACTCTCAGTGTACAAGTCTTTCCTTCACTGTATGAAAAATTCACCACAATATTGTCCTACTACAGAGATGTCCCATACCCCTTCCTCAGAGGTGAATCTTCCACATATCTCCTTGAACCTACTCTGGACAGCCTACACTTAGTGCTGGAGCATCTGTGCAAAGCATGGCTGAGGTCACCACAGGATTTATTATGCAGGAGGCCATAGTCCCATTGGAAAATATTTGAGGAGGCCTACAAATTAAAAAGGGGTGAAATCCACTGATGTGGTAGGTTTTCCAAGCAGGAGGGTCCCTGGGTTTCTCCTCCTCAAGGTGAGATTTGGAAAACTAAGGTTGTACCCTAGGACTCAGGATTTCTGTGGTGAATAGGTGTGGGAGTTAGACCAGAAGATAAACCTCTTTTCCCCATCTCCTCTGACTCATCCCCTAATCCCTTCATGATGGAGTCCTGCCATCCCAGGGGAATGGGTGTGCTCTTGGCTACTACAGTCAAATCAATTGAAATTTCAACACTGAAATTCCTGTACTTGTTTTGTTACAACCGCTAATATCTGCCAGACATCACAGCACAAGGATCTCTTGTGCTCTGACAGCAGATACTCTGACTGAAACACTTTGAAGAAGGAAGAGAGAGGAGGGGGAAGGAACCAACAACCCAAATGAGATTCATTTAAAATACTGATTTAATAAAATAAGCTCAGTCAGCAGTGAAGTTAACTTGGCAGAGTTCTTTCCTTTGATTATTTAAACAGTTCTGTCAGAAATATTCCAGGTTATTAGAAATATTTCTGAATTTAATTCTGAATAAAATACACCTTTCTTTTTTAGAGAAGGAGAAATCTAGAATGTAAATGTGACACCTCTTAAATATATAGATGCATATGAAAGAAATGGAGCACTTCCCAGTGATGTGTGTTTCTTAAGCAGCTGCAAGTTCTGAGGAAAAACTGGTTGTGGAGAAAAAAAAAATAAAATATTGAGGTCAAACTTGGGAAGTGATTAATGAACTTCAGAAGGTCAGATGTTGAGTGGATAAACACAATGACAAGTTCAGATATCCAAATGAATGACAAGAAACCCTTTCTGTCCTACAGAACCCAACTGGAAGTCTGACCTACACAGCTTCTGTTCTCAGTGTTGAGTCACTTTGTCCCCACTTCAGTTTATCTGGTGAGTCAAAAGGTAAGTGCTGAATTTTACAAAAGATAAAAAGAAAAAGAAAAAAAAGATGTCCTCCTCATAAATACAAATATAATAAATATAATTATTCTGTTTCCATAGCCAACTCATATATTTAACCTTACTATTTTCAGGTCTACAAACCATCTGCTTTTGGGGATCTGGCACACCCATTTTGCCATCAGTCTGATCCAGTGTTAAATCAGCTGTGGATTACAGCCACATCTGCACACTAGATGTGTGTGTTAACGGTGAGTTAGGAAGACTTCCTGGGATGGCTTGCTGCACTGCTGAGAATGACAGCCCACCAAATATCTGCCGGGTATACAGCAGAGCGCAGAAAAAGACATGTCCTTTTCCCCGTCTCCAACATCTGTTTATTCTGTGTAAGAAAACACTGTCATAGCAGTAGAATTTGGAGGAAAACCCAATTGCAAGAAAATCTCTGGGGCAAATGGCATGACATTTTTCACCACAGAAGGAAATTCAAAGCCAAAATGAAAACTAATCTCAGAGAGCAGGTACAGTCCTGACCCTACCTTAACCAAACAGTTTTATTACGAGTAAAAAAGGTTGCTTTTGAAATCTTGATTTCAAGGACAGTGACTTCATATAGGTCATTATTTTAAAATATTTCTATGTGCTTTAGAAGCTCAAAATCTAACCACTTAAACTGTTCTTTGGTATTTGTGCCACTCAGGCACCTTCTCAAAACGTTGCCACAATGACAGTGTCTTGAGTCATGAAAAATTTTTAACTCATTGCTTTTTATCTTTTCACTTATTGGCCAGATACCTATTGCCCTTCTACTTCCTCCCTCTGTGTAGGCTTCTCTTCAGGTTCAGTTCCTCTCTTTGCTATTTTGCTGAAAATAAACGTGCAAAATACTGACCAATGTTGAACTTACACGCATGCTAAATATATAGTAAATGTCTTCGTAGGTGGTTTGCATTTGTGCAGGTACTACTGCATATCTAGACAGGCTTGGAAATTATCTCCCACAGTAAAGAAAAAAATATTTGTCTAGGTATAAAATACATAAGTCCTAGATGCTGAGGATTATGGAACACAAATAAGTAGCACCTATATCCTTGGAAGCATAAAAAGCAATCTATGTCTAAGTTATAAATGACACTGGCACAGATCTACTAATAATTTCTAAATGCCTGCTGCTGGTAAAGAAGGGACAACTGGCACCAGAAACAACTCCTTCAGCCTTTTACTGGTACTGACTTCACAAAAAAATCAGGAAGTATCTCAAATTACCTGTTGTATCTTTTTCTCTCTAAATTACTGTTTGCAATAGACAAAATGATAATGAGTAGCAGATAAAAAGAGAAACTGTTAACTAAAGCAACACTCACAGACTACCAGGTCATCTTATTTTTTTAAGAAAGAATGAAAAATATGTGTAATAATTGAGACATTTCACCAAGTGATCTTGAAAGAAAAGAAAAGGAGAAAGTGGGAAAGGAGAAAGAGACAGAAGGGGAGGAAATGGAGTTTAACCTCTTGGCTATTGAGAAACAAAAATGTAACCTAGATTACAGAAGCAAGAAAGCAATCAATAGAAGAATTATTGGTGGCAATTATTAAATATCATCATAGACATTCGACCAAATTCAATAACAATGGGGTTTCATTCAATGATGCGTGTTGCTGTTGTAATATATGCACCAGTACTGTAACGGTGATATTCTCGTACAAGAAAGACAATGGAAATATTTAAATAGTCTACATTTTACAGAAACTTGCAAATGAAGGTTTCAAAATATTATGACTGTAAAAAAACCCCAAAAACTTAATCATTTTGGGCTGACCAGATATAGAAAGGGTACCAGCTCTAGAACTGTTCTTTCTAGAAGAATGTAAACAATAATAAACTTTGGGCTGATGCAAAGAATTTGATTTGTTTCCAGTTTATGTGAGATTCCTCCCTTTCCACCAGATAAATTTCAAATAAACCCTCTCTTAAATACACATATCGAAAGATTTTATTTCTGAATAACCAAAACAAAGTTTCATAAAAGATTATGTTGTAAAATTTAAGTTGCAGTTTTTAATCCAACCTGATCTCAATTTATAACTACTCTTGATTCCCAGGATGCATTTTCAGCTAATTAACGTTTTTTGGAGAAATGTCACCTACCTCTAGACTTGTCAACTGCAATTTAGAAGTAAATTAAATCAAATGTTTTACAGACAGAATTTGAACATGATTACTCTCTATCACCATCTCAGCATGATTTTGTCAGGGAAAATTTCAAAACAAAGTGCTGAATTAAACAGCAGTGACTCAGAAATAAAACTATCCTGAAATAATAAAAAACCTCCAACTAGTAACTCAGTTATTAGGTCAGAATTTCACTGCAAATATTTCCAATATTTGCAGGTTTCACTGAACATTTATTGCACCTGTATGTTAAATGTCTAATTTGTCAGTCTTACAAAGCCATCAGTAATCTAAGCTCTTGGCTCCTCAGTCTAGAACTGGTCAGCCATCACAAATCCTCAGTCAGGCTGCTGAATGCTTCCTGAGGCTTCAAACAAGAGTAGAAGAGTAAGGACTAGAAAGTGCTATTCAAGGTCAGGCATTCATCCCTGGTTATAACTGGTCAAGTAACCAAGTACCAAAAAAACCCCCTGAAAAGCCCTAGAGAAATTCAGTGTACCCCTAAAGATTTCACTTTAAAAGGCAAGCCAGTTTAACAGCCAACTGAAGTATTTCTATATGGTTATGAAGCAATCTGCAAAAGTGTATGATAGGAATAGGATTTTCTATTACATTCTGCACTATGTCCTGAAAACTACCAAAAAATGTCATCTCTTATAAAATTTGACAGAAGCTCTCCATAAAAGAGAACAAAACCTCTGAGAACAGCATGGCCAGAGAGGTAAAACCTGCTCCTCCCCACTAAATCTCCTGCCATTTTCTCCCTACAGCAAAGGACTGTGCACAGCTGCCTGTCTGCTTTGCATACTCAAATCTGAGGCCAGTGACAGAACAGTTAGTGCCATTTCTCTGGGGTTTCCTTCCAAGCAATAATCCCCACGCATGCTCAGTGTTAATGCTGCTTAAACCTCAGAAGTTTTAGAAATGCCCTTCGCATAAGTATTCAAGAATTCAAGGCTTATCTGAACAATAGCCAAACACATCTTGGTCTAGATACCACAGGATTTGGCCAGGGTGGAAATACTGAGGGAATAATCTGTTGGACACCATTTTAATGGGGAAGAAACCAAGAAAAAGCAGAGGATCAGGGAACATTTCCAGATCCCATTTGTAACCAGAACTATGACATTTGTCATATATCAATTATTTCTCACTGCTTGCTGCCTGTTCTTTTTTAAAGAAATTAAAGTTGACAGAAATAATTGCAGGAAGGTTACCCAAGTGCTGTTACACAGAGAATAACTGAATGGTACATTGTGGTTCGAGTAAGATCATTAAAGGACAAAGAGTTAGAAAAATTATTGCATATAAAATATGAGTGATTCCACCGAAGGATTTTACATTGGAAATAAGAAAATTACCAATGGTGGGGAAGAAATTCGGTAAATGAGTGACCCTAAAAGAGAACATGTATTCTTGTCTTTGATGCTTTAAGTAGCAAATATCCAATGAGCAGCAAGGTGTTAATCAGATGTTAGTAAACAGAGAAAATCTAAGAAAATCTAAGAAAATCTAAGAAAACAGAGCACATTCCTAGCCTGAAATATTTCTGAGTTTGTATCTCTACAGTCTTTCCATGTTTGTAGATTATACCATGACAGCAGCTCTGTAGTTGACTGCAAGCAACAATCAGGAATGATGTCTCCCAGTACTCAAAAATAGTTCTTAAATGTGGATACTATAAACTCATCTACCACACCCTTTCTCTAGGTCACTGGGATATCACTGTGCTTAGCATGAGCCACTCACTAGCAGCAAACCACATGTGATGTAAGAAGCTGATGCCCTGAGGCCATAGGCATAATGGTGGCTTTAACTTTATATTCTCTTGTTTATTGATTTGAACTGAGGGAAGTATAGAACAGTGGAGATAACAGCTATGATGATGTTCACTATTTAAATAGGGATTTAGAGGTCTTCGTAATATGGATTGTTGACCTTATTGAGAGTTTATTATTGTGTCCTATATAGAGACCTTTGTTTTTCAAGTTTTATATACGATAACCTGAGTCTACCACACAAAGTACTTCTTGGGCACTTGCTCCTCAGTAGATCCTTAATGTGATAAACCACAATGGCTCCTAAGAAGATGCCTCCATTTTTTGAGACATACGACATAAGAGATTGCAATGAACCTTCGGAGACTTCTGCAATCTTGTGTAGCAGATGTGGCTGGCACACTGGCACTTTCAGCCCACAAAGCTAAAAATATTTTGGAGCATTGCTGTTGGAATAGTCTACAATAACCACCTTGCAGGAGGAAGAAATTATTATGCTTTCAAGAGGCCTTTCTGTTTGTTCAGGAGCTCACCAATTGAGCTAGAGTATATATGTCATAAGGTAATGCTCTGAAAAGCATCAGCTAGTAAAATCAAGTAGTTAAAAAAAAGAAGAAACCCTCTAGAAACATGTAACTTGGAAATCCCAAACAGTTTTCTTGATTATTTGCTTTGTAAAATTGAAGTAAATATAGCAAAACCCACAAAAAAAAGGGAAAAAAAACCCAAGAACTTGTATTCTAGTGGGTCACCATTGAGCAACATTTTTTTTTCCTTGAATTCTAAATCATAAACACAAAGAATAGGTGTTTAGGATAAAAGTACTTGTAAGTCCTTCAGCCTTCGTAGCTATAATCATGTGTAAGAAGGTACTATGACCAGATCTACCTAATTTATTCAAGTGTTTTTATCCTATAACAACATTCCAGAAGAGTAAACAAACTCTTGAAGAGTCAAATAAATTCCTTTCTTATTTCACCCACATTTGGTGTCGCTTCATGTACAAGTACACAGAAAGGAAACTCCAGTAACAGAATATCTGCATCAGAGCAGATAGCAACCAGGTTTTTTTTTTGGTTTTTGTTTTTTTTTTTTTAACTTGGTACACATGATGGGAGCTGAGGCTACTGTAAGCTGTTTTGCCTTCAAATGAACGAAGAGCCCAGCTCATTTAAGCTTTTGGAAGACTTTTACGTGGATCATACATTTGGATATGCAAGTGCATCTTTCCCTTTTGTAATAATCCACCTATTCCCCAATGATGTTTTTTTTTTTTTATATGGAGGAAACAGCATTGCTGAATTGCTTAGGCGTAAATTGATTTGGGGTTTATAAAAGGTATGTCACGGGTGCTGATGGAACACTAGTAAGAGGACCTGGGCTCAGGTCCGGCTGCAGACAGAGCGCTCACGGTGGGACAAGGCTGCGCAGTTCCACACCGAGCTCTGAAATTCTCTTTTCCTGTAACTTTACACTCCACATATTTTTATAAGCCTCCCTCTCCTCCCTGCTTATATACCTTTTTTTGTGCTAAACTATTGTACTTTGTGTGAAATCTGATTTCTTCGTAGCCCTGAAAGGTAGACCTCCAGGTCTGCAGCTGACTTCTGCCAAACCCCAGGAAAATAATTGCCGCGTGGCACTTACCTCTCCTTCTCTGGGCCATGGCCTTCCATTCTGTGTGTATTTGCTTTGATTCTGGCGCTTCTTTTGCCCTCCATCAGCAAATTTGCACAGCAAAGGCTCAGTGGGGGCTGTGAAGACAAGAAACCCAGTATATATTAGCAACCCCCCCAAAGAAAGTGATTATACCGGCAACAGTAGTGCTTTGTAATACTGATCTTTTGAAGTAAAATCTTGCCTTCTGCAGATATTTTTTGCCTCTTTTAGCCTTGACTCCACTGGCAGCTGTTCTTACTAACTAAGCTTCAAAAAATATATACTGGCAGCTCTTAAAAGAATTATCAAATATTGTTGAAAAAATAATCAGCCTACGCAGAATGTTAAGTTGCTGCAGTGGAATAGTAGAGTCAGGCATTAGTTCCAGCTAAGTTAAACACGTATTCATGACCAGCATTAGTGCAAGGATAAACAGTGCTTTTCTAAAGCAGCTTTCTGGTTTTCATTGTAAAAACTGCGCAAGAATCTGTTTAAGGAATAAGTGTTCTCACTATTTTTGTGTTTCTCGGCACCCAACCCTTTAAAAATCTGAATAAACAGAATAAAATAGAGACTTTTGCCAAGCACAGTCCAATTAGCTTTCTTTTCCTCTTAACTCTTCTTTTAAGCAAGTTGGCAGCTGAGAAAAACCCCTTTCCTCTCCAACTGTGATCTGGTGTGTGCAAATACAATAGTCAGGGGGGCCACAGCCCCGGGAAGAAATGATATTCCCAGAGCTGCACACCCCAAAAGGCAGCTCACAATACGGACCCCTAGTGAAGAAATTACCACACATCAAATGGGTACAACAGGAGGGGAACTTTGTGCCTTGGGATACCCTCCCATCTACCCAGCTTTTAACAGCCTCCTAAAATACTTTTCAGCCAAAACTGTAATTAGCTTGCCAGTGGGAGCTTGCCTTTGCTGCCTTCTTCTTAAAAAGGGGGCCAAATTCTACCTACTTCATTAGGTCTATGTCAAGACCGTCCTTTATCACCTACATCAACAGATAAGTAAACCAATATTGGCTTGGTTGAAAGAAATGTAAAAATTATGTGTCACAGCTGGTTTTTTTCAGGAATTTTTGGGTTCCCAAGCATGAAAAGTAGAGGGTCTAGTTAATTTACCAGGGTTTTTGATGGAAAAAGGCAAGAAACTTGTTTGCTTTTCTCTTCGTTTCCTGTTTCTGGGAAGCTCAAAATATTGAAAGAATAAAAGTGCAGGGACATGAAGGAAATGTCACAGTAAGGGGGCTAGTCAAGTTGATGACTTATTTATTTGTAATAAAAATAATTATTTGGTTAAAGGATGAGATAAGTTAACATAATAGAACAAGCTCACCTCCCCCAACCTCTTAGTTACAGCCTGCTCAAAATGGGTCAGAAAGTGTAGATTAAAACTGTGACCACTTCAAAACTGCAACCAAAGAGCAATGCCCACAGAGAATCTCACATCAAAACCACAATTTCTCATTGGGACAGCACCACTTTGGCTACTCTGAAGCTTTAACAGCTTTGTTTTTTCATTACCATTTTACCAGGCTAGTCATTTCCAAGGGCACTAGAAACTGAACTGCAGGGAACAATCCATTATTGGCAGAAAGCTCGACTGTGTGACCCCAGAGGTCCTTCCCCACCTCTGACTTCGATTATTTTATCAGATTTTGGTAGAAGCAATGCTCAGCCAACCACTTTAATTTTTTTTAAAAAAAATGAAGGTTTAAAAGCATCCACGTGGCTGTGGAGATTCTTTCTGCAGATGGAGAGATTTTACAGGGCTGATTGCCTTGCACTTTCACCAGTTTTACTCCACAGTGAGATGCAGCATGATTTCAGAGTGGTTCCTTCGATGTGACTGTGCAGGAGGAGCAGGTGCTAAGCCAGCATTAGTGAAAGACCTATTAAACATCACATCTGAAGCTTCAAAAGCTTTTTGTTTTAAGCTCTGAACAACTATCAAGCAACATACGATACCATTAGGAGGAGCATGCAAAAACAATCTGCACGTTGGGTATTTACACATGCCATGATCACCTGCTAATGTACATGTGGTATTAGCCCAGATACTATGATGTGATTGAGCAAGCTAGGAAGTCATATGGTTTACTACATATCCTCTTTATATATTAGTCAATCACAAATAGGAAGCTGTTGTTTTTCTGGACTTCAGCATTACCATCTGACAACCTCTTATTTGTTAACTTGGAGTTTCCTAAAGTTGACTGAGATTGAACAGAACTGCCAAACAACTTTACCCTCCAACCCACTATTGAGACAAAAAAGTGAAAAACATTGTACAGACTTTTCAGGAGGCAGGGAAGAAGATGGAAAAGGACAACGGTACCATGCCCTTCACAGGCAAGTTTCTGCACAGGAGGTTATATTCCTGTACAGCAAACTGAAGCAAATTCTGAGGAAAAAGTCAATCTGTGTCAACCAACATAAACACAAGCAAAAAGATCAAAAGAAAATGTTCTGACAGGAAGACAGAGTCCAGAAAAGATGCTTTTGGGTTGTTTGTGATTTTTTTTAAAAAACACAGGCACATAGCATATTACAGCCAGCAAGATGGAAAATTATCTTATTAGCTCTGAAGTGGTGTAGACCTTAATGGTTTACAACTGGAAACAACTATGGTAACCAACCTCAAAATATAAAGAAATCAAATTAATAATCTTTCTTCTTTCAGGACAGATGGTAGAGTGCAACAGTCTTAGGAGTCCAAACATGTTGTTGTAAGTAAACAGAAGAACTCAAATCTCTGGTTTACTTCAGCCCTCTTGAAATTCCTTGTGAGAAAGGTTCTCTAGGCTTTGCAAGATGAGATGCACATGACTATTGGACATTAGTACCATCATACTAATCAAATACATAACAACAGAAGATACTGCAAAGAGAATATCCTATTCCACTATATCAGTAGAACTATTTCTAAGTAGAATCCTTTTTTAATGGTTTCATGAAATGTCAGAAGTGCTTTAAAAACAGTAGATTTACTTCAGATTAAAAAAAAAAATCACAATTAGGTATTATGGTTATCAATTAAAAAGCGAAATATTTAGGAACTATTCAAACAATATCACCATTAAGTCAATAATATCAAAGGATTGCAGTAGAAGTGGGATATTTTGTCCCCAAATACTTCAGAAAGGGAAAAACAAAAAAGAAGAATCTTTTAAACTTTTTCTGATTTTGCTCTCTTCCATTCCAGACAGACACACTTCAATTTATGGATTGAATTTTCACTTTGCTCTTTTTCCTCTGTACGAACACACGGACTGAAAATAAATGCCTGTGTGCCTGCCTCTTCTCTCACCTTTTGCACTGCTGACTTAATAGAAAATATAATATGGATATTGTAAATGTTCATATTTTGAACTGATAAGCACATATTTTTGTATGGTTCTTGACATCCTCAAAGTTCTGAGCAAGTGTGGTATTTTGAAGCATATCTGGAAAATCTACTGTTGGTATTTTCCTGTCAGAAAAGTGATAATTGATTCACTTGAGACAAATTTCAGGCTATTCCATCCTGATAAACTCTTCAAGATAGAAGGCACTGCTCTTTCTTTGACTTCTACCTGACAGTAACAAATAGAAGTATCAAGAATAAATAACAGCTTTAACCTGAACAAGGTTCATTAAGCCATAACCCATTTTTCAAGAAGATTTAAATGCTTGCTGTAGTTCCCATCCAAAGCCTGCTCTAGTTAATAAGACATAAATAGCCCTGAATTTGGCTTTCAGTCCTGAGAAGGAAGCAGGATCAAATGGATAGTGCTTCTAAACATCATTTGCCAAGATATTCAGGGCTGCTTTAGGAGAGGGCAGTAGTAGCTAGTGTTCAAATTCTGTTCCCATGGAAGTCAATGGCTAAAGCCCTATCTCTTTTCAATCGGGCCTTGAATTTACTCTAAGAGTTCAGTGGAGGTGAAAGACAGAGACTGGATTTCTGTCAATCAAGCCTGTCGATATTGTTGGAGTTCCCTTCGGAGATCAGCTTCTCATGCTCCGCTACTTTAGATGGACAGACTGCGCAGACAGACAGCACTGAACTGCCAAAAGTCTGTTTTATCACCAAAAGCGACACTGGTGTTGAAAATAGGACAAAACCTTTAGATGGAAGGAGATGGGGATAACAGTGCCCTCTTCCTCAATCTGGCAGCCTCTTAGAAATGTTCCATCTTAGGAAAGCAACTTCAATTAAATCAGAGAATTCAACAAAAAAAGCAAACTTCTAACCAGTTCTCAATACATGATTTCTTTATTCTTCCATTCATCGGAAGGCAGACACACTTGAGCTTCAACATATGCAAAAATGTATATATTCATGAACATGTGCTTCATAAAGGAAGATGAAAGCTGTCATTTGCATTCAGTGAATCTTTTTCATTACTTCAGGTGCTCTGAATTTTTTTTGTCTTAAAGAGTTACTGAGCAAAGCTCGTCCTTCACAACTTCCAATTCATAGTCATATAGCATTGTCTGTCCAGCAATGGCAAGAATTACACACATAAAAAGTAATAACAAGAACATAATATTTATGTATTTTAACTGTTTTCACTAGGAATATTTTTGAAGACAGAATATTTTTTCAGCATGTCAGGAAGAGTTTAATCTCTTCTCATCTTGTGCAAAAGTGACAGTAACATTTCCAGTAGACAGCTTAGCAACAAGTGCATTGTGCATGTGGGTCTTTAAACACCTTCGTTTTGTTAGTGAAGAAAAATTATGAGAAAGTCTTTGGTATATCAATGAACGGTCAGTGCACAGTCAATGATCTTTGTCAAAGTATGTTTTTATGAGAAAGTTGGATTAATTTATTTTTCAACCTCGGCAAATCCTCCTCTGCCATAAAAAAAAATGGAACACAGCAATAATTGAGTTCATGATTACACAAGCATCCAAACTGATCAAGCTTTGATAACTAATTTTCTTCTTAGCTCCCTTCCAAATTTTAAGTATTTTTATATTCATGTACAAACCACATAGAATATCTGATTGAAAGATCCATGCAAGAACCAACCTGTACCCAGCAGGACTACAGTCTTAATAGAACCTGCAGAGTTTATTTACAAAATGAAATGCTGTTATAAGCTTTAAAATTGTAGAAGTTTCAGGACCCCATGCATAGAGTGACTCTCTGCTCTAGTGAGTCCACTGGCTTCTAGGAAAGTTCTGTCATGCAGTACTTATTCATCCCAAAGTCACAAATAAACAGAACTTGAACTTAAAGAAGATTAGAAAACACAACCATAGCAATTCTGCTTTTGGAAAATTAAGATGAAGAATTACAAAAGATGGTACATGACATGAAAGGACAAAAGGAGATGAAAAGACAAAGCATTTAGCTGAGTAAGAAAACTGTAAGTAATGAAGCAAATAAACACATCATCCTATCCCACACGGAGCGCTTGACTTGTTGAAGGACAGAGCTGAGAATTTTGCAGAGTATTAGATTTTGTCCCAGAAGCCCACGATACTGGATGTGATGTCACAGGACAGACCCTAACATGGGAGGGGTCTATCCTGTGACATCTTCTATTTCTACATAGAAGTATAACGAAAGCACACCTATTACATCTTCAAATAATTCCTTGCTGCTCAGTGTTTTTGCAAGAGCCAGTGCTTTTACACAGGTCGAGCAATATGCTGCATATTTGTCCAGTAGGTTTACAGTTAAATTTACCTACATGATATTCAGTGGAACTTGTACAGCTGGTTATGAAAGCAAAACAATGAGTTAACATTACATTTTATTTTCTACAACATACCACTTTCACAATATAATTATAGAAATTGGGGAAACAGTTTTACATAACGGAAAAGTACCCCAAAGCAACAATTAAAAAGCAAACATCTGTTTGGCTAGCAAGGAAAAAAAAAAGTTATTTACTTTTGATAAACTGTACTGTATCTTAAATAATTATCTCTAGTTCACCTCTTTTGTCTCAAGAAATGGGAAGCAATCCTTTCATCTTTTTGAATAATAATTATTTCTAAAGAGCAAGAATATATTAGAAAAGGAAAATAAATCCCAGAGGAGACACAGTGCACCAAGCATAAAGTTAATGGTTCTGTTCTGTGAAACAGAAATTACTTCGAGCAGGTAGAACAGCTAAAAGTATACATGCCTTGGAGAAACAGCATGCCAACTGTGAAGCGTGGTCCAGCTCTTGTACCAACTGATGCAAACGCTCCAGCTACTACATAGAAAAGTTACACTTAATCATATTGTTGCAGAAGCCCCCATAAAGATTTTTTAGAGTGGATCAGAAGCTTGAGTCTCCTTTCTATGAGAAACTGTAACATTCATTTTACAGTTTGTTTTTGTTTAAAAAACTATTTTAAATTTTCAACAGAAGAGCAGATTGAGAGCGCCTGATTCAGGCCTATTAAAATGTTCCATTCCAGTGTTGCGACAAGGAGAAACTGTTATAACTCAATATATTATTTTATGGCAATAACATAAAGAAACAAATGCTTCAATATGGTATTGAAACTTAAATAAAATCAATCAAAATAGAAAAGCTTAAATGTAGTATGAAAACAGTGCTGAAATGTTGTAATACGATGTCATATTTTTATTTTAACAAACTCCATTTCTCAAACAACTCTAGTGCTAGTCTCTGTTGGAGAGCACAAATGGATGAGGAGCAAATCCAGAACAGAATCAAGGAGTTAATGAATTAACTTTATGAACTAGTAAATGATTAAAAACCACACTGCACTTTACTGTTGGATTCTGCCTTTAATTTAAACAAAAGGCCTGAATCTGAGCTCAGAGAAGTTAGAGATTCTCAATGAATCCAAAGCCACTCTACTGAAGCCTAATTTAAATGTGAGGGAACTGGGAGCAAGAGCAGAGTTGGGCCTGTGAGTTTTGCCAGAGAAAGTAGCTTCCTCAAACATGATGATACAGGAAAGCTCTGCCTTATTGGAGGTCCCTGTCATAAAGATGAAGAACATCAGCTGTAGTTCATCCTTTGTGCCCAGTGCTATGACAGCTCTTCACAACCTTAAACTACTCAGTGAAAAGGAAGTGGGGTCTTTGAGGCGTGATTTGTTTTGCAGTTTTTAAATTTCTCCACGAGCCTTTGCAGCAAGAGGAGGTCTTTTCATCAAACGACTGTGCAATCAAACCAACTAAGTATGTTCATCGGTTTGCAGAAATAATTTCACGCACCGGTGCTTAGACCTATATTTTCCATGACTTTCAGACAAGACCCATAACCAATTAAAATTTGGGACACATTTTTTTTTAATATGCCAATTCTAATTCCAAAACACAGAATTTGGCTGGGTTAATACCTCCAGCAAAACCCACTTTGATAGACTCCCTTTGATTCCTGTCTCACTGGAAGAGCCATCTACCAAAAAACTGAGATAGTATTGTATTTCGAAGAGGAGTATTGGTTACAAGTCATTCAACGCACTGCATATATAATGTGAGATAGATAATAAATAAGTATTAAAACAAGTAGATATATATTTTTTTGTGTTGTTGTTAAATAAACAAAGCCCCACACTTGCTCAATCAGCACTGTTAAAAAGTGAATGCTTGAGAAAGCAACCCACCTCTCCCCGTTTGAAGAATTTTTGTATAGAACTTATGTGCCTTTACAGCACCCCTGTATTTCTCTCATGTCAGAGTAACTAAGCAAGACACCAAAGGAGGAAGAGTCTAAATTGCTCTTCTGGAAACTATGCAAGTAACTAGTAGAATAAAGATATGATAATGCAACAGTCCCCTACCAAAAGTTTTTCCCCATTGACAAAAGCTAACAAGTGTGAACAGTTTTCAGAGAACAATTAAAAATATATTTTATGTTTTGGTATAGATTTTGCAAATGCTAATTACTGTCTGGGATTCTGACTTCTATGATTCGGGGAAAAAAAAAGAAGTGGTTGCTTTTACCGTTTTTATGCCATTGGCATCTTGTACAATTACTGCTTTGGAGGCTTATGAGACTACACATGTTTGGGCAGGAGCTGATTCCTTCAAATGAAAGGAAAAAAATGCCAAATTTAAAAAATATTTCTGAAAGCATTTTAAGACATTTGACTGTTTTTCATTGTGAATTCCCAGATCACAACTTGCCACACATGCTTCTGCCACGTATGACGAGGAACTAAGAAGGATCAGGTGAATAACATCCAATCCAAGATCCCAAGATCCAGTTAAGTTTATGAGAACACTTTCAATACCTTCAGCAGGTTTTAGCACAGGCTCCTAGCCTGTGACTCTAACTGGAAGTAAATATGGCTGCAGTTATTCTGGAGTCTCTCTTACAAACTTTGTTTTCTCTCCCAGCATTTTTCTTTCAGTGCCACCACTCAAAAATTACAGGCGCTAGTGATTTATTTGGTCTTTAAACTTAAAGCTGCAATCCTGACAGATTAGTAACAACACATAAAGAAAGTCAAGACAACTGCTAGCCTGTCATCAGGAACTAGTTTTCAGCAAAAACCTACAGAGTGGGGTTCTGCAGTCTCACTGTGTTGCCTCTCAACCCCACCTGGAGTACTGCATCCAGTTCTGGGGCCCCCAACATAAGATGGACATGGACCAGTTAGAATGAGTCCAGAGGAGGCCACCAGGATGATCCAAGGGCTGGAGCACCTCTCCTGTGAGGACAGGCTGAAAGAGTTGGGGTTGTTCAGCCTGGAAAAGAGAAGGCTCTGGGGAGATCTTATAGCAGCTTCCAGTACCTGAAGGGGCCTACAGGAAGGCTGGGGAAGGACTTTTTACGAGGGCATCTAGTGACGGAACAAGGGGAAATGGGTTTAAGCTGAAAGAGGGGAGGTTTAGGTTAGATATTAGGAAGAAGTTCTTCACTGTGAGGGTGGTCAGACACTGGAACAGGTTGCCCAGAGAAGCTGTGGATGCCCCCTCCCTGGAAGTGTTCAAGGCCAGGCTGGATGAGGCTTTGAGCAACCTGGTTTAGTGGAAGGTGTCCCTGCTGATGGCAGGGGGGTTGGAACTAGATGATCTTTAAGGTCCCTTCCAACTTATACCATTCTATGATTCTATGGTAAATATTAAAGCTGAAAATTCATGTGTTGCAGCAGTGAACTAGAGGACTAGAGTTGTATCAAGTTTTTAAACAAGTAGCACCTTGACTTTAGTGCATTTACTTCATACCAGCGTACCACTCAAATGCTCCTGTACCAACGTACACCAGCTGAGTGTGTGGTCCCAGGACTCCAATTTGCAGGCAAAAGTCAACCGAAAAAACCTCATCCTCTAAATGTGAACCCAAACCCACTCTTTAAATCCCCTCTGAGACCTGATCTGTGAGCTTTTAGGAAGACTGTATACCTTTTTGCTCTCTCCCATAATCTCAGAAGTTATTTTGTTTGGATGAGAATGGAGATCTTGTATTTCTTACTGTTCAATTATTAAGGAACAGCAACAGAGTCAGCTTCATCTGAAAGGCTCAGCAATTTTGAAATGATCTCATGTACCGTAATTTATAATGGAAAATCAGGTGCAAGTAGTGTGAGATGCTTTCTAGTTCCCCTCTAATGGAAATAAAATGATTCCCTGGTAATGGGTGACCCTACTTGCTTCTGTGGTCACCCATTTCACTTTTTAGTGTTCTCTTTAGTAGTCTCAGGAGAAAAGACCAAATGCAAAGCTTTTATCCAAAGCTGCTTCTCAAAACAATAGCTCTGTGCTTCTGCTGTAATATCTATTTTTACTGTTCTCATAAACTAATGTTATTGATCACAGAGACTTTGCTATTATCCCAATAAGAAAAACTTGCACTGACAGTACAGAGACAAAATGATCGGACTTTATGCAGTACAAAGAACTAATTCTGGCTCTGCTGATAGGAGGTTACTTCATGTAGCTGTTTAAGTATTTCGTTATTATTTAGTACTGAATTTATTTTAAATGTTCTTTTATTAAATTATTTATTACTTTTTATTTAGCATTTATTTAGATAAACCAGACCGTTACCATCAGATCATTCCTTGTCTGTGTGACACTGCTAGAACTAACACTACAGAGAAAATAAAATTCTTTTCAAACATATGTTTTCAATATAAACAAGGAAACCTGGCCAAATGTCTTATGTCAATACAATGATTTCTTTCCACCAGCATAATGATAATTGCTGTACACAGACATTTATTTTTGACTAATTAAGGTTGAGTCTTGGCATTCGCTGCTCACACTCCAACATATGTATACCATTAATGTCCAGAAGAGCTTATGCAACACAGTGTTAAACTGCATGAGGAAAAAATGCTTCAGTTATGACCACTAGCTTATTTAATTCAGACATACATGTTTAAATACTACATTTTGTTTAATGACTGTGGGGAAAAGACACATCTGTTGCGTCTTTGGGAATGGTCACTGCAGTAAAAAAGTGGCCATATATATATATATAAAGCTAAGATTATTTGCAGCTCTATTCATAGCCTGTTAAAAAGTAGCAGTAGAAAATTCTTACAAGAGGAAAAAGGATTTAGTTTGGGTAAAGATGCCCTGTGCATGGTCAAAGCAGTAATATGACCTAGTAATATTCCTAGCAGCACTGATTAGAGTGAATGCATGAAATTTTCCTGTGTGAATGAAAAAAAAAAATCCATTTTTTTAACCAGCTACCAAACTGTTCAACAGTTTAAAAATATTCAGATTTTTTTTTCCTCAGACTGCCTAATGAAAATACATTTATTTAAATCAGTTCTAATTAACACACATTCCAAGAACAACTACTGGGTGCAGCAGCAAAAACTCCAGTCATTTATAATCTAAAACATAGCTGAGCAATATAATTTTGCCACTACTGTGAGAAAGAAGGAAAAGCTGAAGGGAAATTTCTTTTTATTGTTATTGCTCTTTTTTCATTTTATTCTTCTGCATTCACTGGAAGACATAATGTGTATGTCCTAAAATGAGGAGGTTTGCTAGAAGCTAACACACAGCATCGCCACCTTCTGCATTTAAAAGCAGGAATACCTTTAAAAAGTGGATTTGTCCCTGACTGTGTCAGAACTGTGGCCACGCATAGATTACACAGCAGAGAGCATTTACGAGACAGTACCTGACAGATTTTTTAAGGTAGGGGTTCATTTTGCTGTGGTAGAGAATACCCAAATCAGGCTAAACACCTCGGACAGGGTAATTGCTGTGTACCACAAAACCTCACTGTGTGCTCTACCACCTTCTGCTGTAAACAGGCCCTAAGGGAGGGAGGGAATACTCTGTAAACAACATATAAGTAAGGACACTGATAGCCGTTCCCTTTTTCACCCTGGCAGGAAGGGTGAGCAGCAGCTCAGAACATGAACCCCTGACTGAGCAGTGCCATGGGACACACCAAAACCCCCGCAGCTCCAATTCGGTGCATCGGTTGCTCCTTAGGGCAACTTCCAAGCCCCGAGTCTGCAAGACAGGCTTTTCTGGGTGCTACTGAACTGCAACTGCACTGCTGCCCTCACCAAGCACCTGCAGGTAGGAAGCAAATGTGGCACTGGCACGTATGTGCCAGGGAAGGAAGAAAGGGCCTTGAAAAACAAATTGCTCAGTCACTCCATTTCTGTGAAGGGCAAGAAGGCAACGAGCCCTTGAAGCATACCACCACATGGAGCTCCTGCCAGGACGTGGAGGCTTTGCACCAGCTTAAAGTAAGTCTCTGCCTTCAAGGCACAATTGTACCTGTGATTTCCACGACAGAAAACTGCACAGTGCTTTCACTGGGAATTTTCCAGTAAGTCACTTATTTATGACAATATATTATCCAAGGGAAAGACAAAAAGATCTTACTCATACTTCTTAGCTCTTTTCAAAATGTGTTGATGATACCAACACTAATTCTAATGTGCTATGACATAAGGAATATTTGAACCCTGGCAGCTTAAAAATCTTTTATTACCATCTCAGAAAATATCCTAGAATATTAAATAGATAACACTAAACCCTTCTGAAATTTCCAAGTGCAGATCTCTCAGCTGAGGGTAGAGAAGGAAGCAAACTTATATATTAGAGACAGAGATAGCCTAATCTTCTTTAACTCTGTGTAATACATGTCTCAGAGGTTGTATGAAGGTCATGCTAGATCCTGCTTTGCCATGGGTCCAAAAATTACAAAAGGAATGCTTTTTCAATGCTAAGCTTGTAAAAGTAAAACTCAATCCTGTACTCTTTTAGTTAAAAATATTGGAATAATAAAAACAGGAGCAAGCCAAGCACAACAGAATTGGGGGGGGGCAGAGAAGGTATAGAAATAAACAAAGAAAAACACCTTAAGACAGTGAAGGAAAAACCAGGAAGAGTAGGGAGAGGAATACTTCTGAATTGCTCTTGAAAATGTTCTAGCTTCACACAAAACCAAATGCAACTCATGTCCTTACACATTTCTGGATTCCAACAGAGGCCTTCACAAGTACAAAGACGGCAGCAAGAAAACACTGTAACTGAAAAAGTAAATGAATGGGCTAAATGTCACTGTAGAGACTGAAGACCTGTTCTGTTGCACCATAAGGAACCCACTAAGACAGTAGATGGTCTCAGAGTAACTGCATGGCATCAAAACATGAATGAAACTAAGGAGACTGTAGAATCTCCTCTGCACAAAAATACCAAGGCTCTGTTACCAAAGCCGGTTTGAAAACTTATCTCAAAACTCTATAGAAGGTCTAACACTTCTGTGTCATGGGAGATAAACTCAGAGATGACTACATGAAAGATGAAAAAGCAAAATCCTCTCTTCCAGACAAATTACATTATGAGAAACAGTAACAGGCTCTGAAACCAAAATCCAACCATTCTTTCAGGTTTTGTCCCCATTTGGGTGGGATCCTTCCTTGCTTTGGAGGATCATGGACACAACCACGCTGACATGATGAGTCTGTGTGCAACTCTGTTCAAAGCATGACTACAGCCAAACAGCAGTATCAGAGTCTGGCCTGACAAAAGCTGTCTCCTGCTGATGTGAAGCAGCAATTTTCCTCAGAGCAAATGATTTCATGAATCAGCCAGCAGGGAGTGACAACATTCTGCTGCCACTGACTAAGTGTATGACCTCTGGGTTGCAATTTCTACCAGCTTAATAAGAATCCATAGCAAACGTGATCATATTTTTCACTCTGTTGTTAACAGAGATGCTAATCTGGCTCTCAGTTCAAATAAAATTTGAAGACAACACAGTAGAGATTTTTTTTTTTTTTTTTTTTTTGTTCTTTTTGCTTACAATGTAGTATTTCCCTGGAGGCAGAGAACGAAGTCTACTCCACGTTGCTAATAAAATTTGAAGACAACACAGTAGAGTAAGAATTAAAGGGCAACAACTTTTCTACTTTGAGGAATGTGGCAGGCCTAGCAGAGACCTCATGGCTTTCTCCTGTCATGAGAATAGAATAACAGAATCATAGAATCATAGTGGTTGGAAAAGAACTTTAAGATCATTGAGTCCAACCATAAATCTAACACTACCAATTCCACCTCTAAACCATGTTCCCAAGCACCTCATCTACCTGTCTTTTAAATGCCTCCAGGGAAGGTGACTCCACCACCTCCCTGGGCAGCCTGTTCCAATACCTGACTACCCTTTTGGTGAAGAAATTTTTTCCTAATATCCAATCTAAACCTCCCCGAGGTGCAATTTGAGGCCATTTCCTCTCATTCTATCACTTGATAGCTTTGAGAAGAGACTGACACCCATCTCTCTACACCCTCCTTTCCGGAGGCTCCCCTCAGCCTCCTTTTCTCCATGCTAAACAACCCCAGCTCCCTCAGCCGCTCCTCGTAAGAAGGTCAGCTCAGTACTGAACTTTGCAATCTGATGAGAGTTAAACAGACTGAAGTGAGAGGGAGAAAACCTTTTCTAGAACATTTCCTGGTACAGATTCAGAGATGATAGAAAAATCCCACCATCCTAAGGATGTTGAGAAGAGGTACAACAAAGTTCGAATGAAGGGTAAGGTAAAGGCTGAGTAACAAAATCATGAATACTACCCAGATTTTTAAATGTTGTCCAAATACTTCAGCTAGAATACACACACAAATCCAAACTCCAGATGAACCGCAACACACTGATGTCAGTATTAATGCTACATGATTAACACAACAGAATAATACTGTACTGCCTTATGAGACTTGATTATAACTCCAAAACATGGTAGAAAGTGGGGTTTTTTACATTTTTAATAGCAGTGTTGAGGAGGGGAATAATGGACAACTAGATCTTATTCAGAATCAGGATTCTAGTTGATTGTTGATCCTAAAAGGAGCCACAACAAATGGTTAAAAATGCTGCCATTTCCTATTCCTATGCAGTACAGTTCCACTTCTTGGGCTGTTACCAGTGGGGAGGACAGAGCCTCAGGCTCTAAAACTCAGCTCCGAACTGAGAAGGAAGAACTTCCAATACTGGAGATAACTACTGATACTCAGACTCCATGACAAGGGTGGAGGAAGCTTTATTGAATAGGCCATCATAGACTTGCTGGTGGAGCTGGAGATAAAAAATGTTAAGATTCTTTGTCTCCACCTCTGTTTGAGGTGCCCAGAGAACTGGATGTCTTGGACATGCACCATATAACTAATGTGCATCTATCAAATTCTGCATTCAGTGGGACAGAGTCATATGAGATTTCCTGGAAACTTACTGGTCAACTACATAGTACGTGCACTGGATTTTTAACTAGCCTGGATAGAATTTATTTCCTGGATAGAAATACAAGCACATGTGACATCGGTGACCCACGGCTCAGTCCAGCCTGTTCACACCAGGCTGCTTTTGCCCTTGGATAAGCAAAGATGAAAGTGCATTTGGGTAAAAGCTCTTGCTTGAGGGTGTTTTTGTGCCAACCCAGAATAATGTACCAGGAAGACTTGCTTTACAATACTAGAAATAAAATATAGTTATCTGAAATTGTCAGCTTGGACCAAACTTGCTTTTATAACAGTTTTTACTGTGTTTACATAACATATAAAATGAGCATACGAGTTATTCCAGGTTTAATCCCATATCTTTTATTCCTGCTTTATAATTCCATCATAGGAGAATATTCTCATACTAACTGAACTATTCATACTTACATTGTGCAACATGTCCTAGCATTGCAGGATTAGGGTACGAGCATGCTTATGTAGTTCTCAAGCTGTGTCATGCCACACTCCTTCAAGGCAACTTCTGCTGCCATTTTTTGTATACTTAATAAGGTCAGTGGGGTTTTGGGTTTTTTTTATAGTGCTTATCACAGACTTTGTTTGCAAACACCTCACAAGCACTAATGAATTCATTCTCCCAGTGGGTACTGAAGTATTTCCTTTGCTTCACAAAGACATGAGCTACAGCACAGGTATAATGCAAGTTGGCCAGTGTCACACAGTCACTGAGTACAGACCTCCTAAGTTTTTGTGCAGTATTTATTCACAAGAGAACTCTCCCCAAAGAGCTCTGCCTAGGAGACCCATTTCCCACGTCACTCTATTTGAGGGAAGATCTCTTTCACCGATCCAAGTTTGCAATGTCACCATCAACTCACTAAACTGCTCCACAGAACACAGCTCAATCTACAGTGCCCATGGAAACTGAGCTTGTAATGATAATAAGGATTGGATGCCATTATAGGTGTACGTAGATACATCTCTCTGCGCGTGTTTGTGTCTCTGCACATAACATACATACATACACATTTCTATGCATGTGCATGCTACCAGGCATCTGTGGAAAGTTAGCAAATACAAAACATCAGAACAAAGTGCATTTATCTAAAGCTTCAATCAAACCAGTATTATTTACTGTAATATTTAGCTATTCCAAGCTCACACTCCTATATCCCTAGAGGGCAATGTCTCCTAATAGGTTGTGCTCGGATCCCTGTCATCTTCATATAAAGCCAAAGATGATGCTATTGCAAAGAAAGATAGAAATCAGTCCATACTTAACAAAACTTAATTTAGCTAAATATAGACTTGTCCCTGTTTACTTTCAAGAAGTTTTGCAGCCTGGTTTCAAGAACAGCAAAGTACAGTTGATTATCCAAAATTCACCTGCCTTCGCAAACCTCTAGCATGGACAAATCTGAATGCCTGCACAAGAGAAACTTGAAGGGAAAACAAAACAGTAATTTTCTTCCCTGCATTTATTGCCTTGCTGCTTCACAATCAATATTCTTTTTTTCTAAAGCCCAGTCTCCTGTTGGCAAGGCCCATGTCCATCCCCCGGTCTCACTCTACATTTACTCTCAACGTTGTTCAGCTCTGATAACTTTGGTGATCATGATTTCAGCGATCTCCTCTCCTCCGTGTGAAGTGAAATCTCTCACTTCAACAGCAATGTGCTACCTCTGAATAGAAAATGATGTTCGGGGAATGAAGTTTTTCAGCAAAGCTGCTGACAGTGCAACCACAATGGAAGTTGTGACTGTTTAACATCTCTGAAAATCAGAATAATGCTATGCAATTAATTGCTTTATTGTTGGATTTAGCAGCCCAGATTTAGCCCCTGAAATATAAAAATGTAGGCTTCTGTTGTTTGCTTCCTTTTTGTTTTAAATGATTGATAATTATTTCACAAATGTCTTCCCCTGACATTTGATTTGCTAGATAATACATAAACATACATTTTCTAATGGGTTTTCCGGCCTTTTGATCGAATTTCTTTTCTCATTACTTTTCATTTCATTTCCAATTCTGATATAAAATCTATTTTCCAGAAAATTTTTGCATGATCCCTCACTTCTGTACATTACTATGTACAGAATGATATTTTAAAACAACAAAGCCAAGATCAATGGTAGCAGAGCAGCAAAATCAACCCCTATTTTTCACTTCTCTCTTACATGTTGAACTGCTTCACACAAAGTCTCTCCAAGGTGGTTCCAAAATTATGTTGGAAACTAATAATTATTTTGTGTATGTGGACCTTTAAAAAAAAATCTGCCACATGAAAACAGTTGAGTAAGGACAAAACAAGACAGTTCAGCCTAACAGTACGTATATTTTTCTGTCAAATACTGGCTGTCATTGTTACTCTACTGCAAGGATTTATTAGCTAATTAACAATTAGGCAGATCACGATGATAATCATTACGAAATCAAAATTGCATCCTTCACATTTTTATCACACAGAGAGAGGAAATAATGGCTAGAACTTGACGGACATATATGATGTGCATAAAACAATGAAAGAAATCTCGGTGTTAAGGGAAGAGAGGTAGTGAGTAAGTATTCCAGCGCACTCACTAATTTCAGTGACAGTGACTAACAAAGTCCAGTAATTTATTTGCCATAATAGCATTTACACTCTTTGGAACAAACCAGGCTGCAGTAGCAATTGTTCTGAGT
Source organism: Antrostomus carolinensis (assembly GCF_000700745.2). NCBI lineage: Eukaryota > Metazoa > Chordata > Aves > Caprimulgiformes > Caprimulgidae > Antrostomus > Antrostomus carolinensis. Next base: position 66,131 of record NW_010307083.1, on the reverse strand, counting down.
GTATCTTTTGGATTGTATTCATTTGCTCAAATTTTCTCTGTATGAAGAATTAAACAGCTTTTGTTGCTCTTTCTCAGCCAGTATAAATTTGTTGAAGCCAGTGGGACCATGTGATTATTTGTCTTATGGCTCTCCATGTCCATCCACCAGTCCATTCATAAATGCATGAAAATGCAGGTCAGCTTTTTAAAGAAAACTACTTAAAAGTTTATTTTTTTTTCCTTTGACAGAATCCTACATGACTAGGAGTGAGACATACTTTTTTTTTCCAGTGAAGATTCTCAATAAGCCCTCTGTGTATCATCATTCTTTACACAAAGGTCCACCAAGATTTCCTAGCACTACATTAAACAAATTAAACATGTTTTTGTATTGCTACATTATTCAAAGCATGGCTCCCATGCTCTAAGACTCAGAACAGAAATTTTCTGAAAGAGAAGTCTGCTAGTCAACCTATTTTTTCCATTCTAAAGTTTCTTTTTTGAAGGTGTGGCTGTGACTAGAAAGGATAACACAATAATGATCTTCAAGCAACAATACCTGTACTGTAAAATCGCAATTTATTCAGATGTCCTTTCCAGTGTAGCCTAAAGAAATAACCTGAAATGTTAACAGACAGGTTTCTATTTAAACAAAAAAGAAAAAAGAGAAGTCCTTAAGAAATAGCCTCTAAAAAAAAATGTTTTTGACTTTCCTCCTTGAATTCCCCTGACAAAAGTAATGAGTGAGGTGACAGGAAACCTGACAGTAATTCTGCAAGTTCTAACTAGATGTGCAGGAGATCTAAGCCCAAGGAATAGAGCTGGAATGCAGAGCAAATAGGCAATTACTCTGAGCAGAAAAATTCTGTGCCTGATGATGAGTTGCCTGTCTCCGTTATCCAGTGTCGGTTCTACAGAGACTGTAATCTTCTATGTTGATGCCTATATTCAATCTTAATGCCTGATATTGAGTGATGGGAAGCTGTAGGGATTCTTGCAAGATTCGTCGTTAATGGGTTTAACTCAATTGGCATGTCTGCCCAGGATATTTCATAAATACATAACCTACGCTACGTGATCAGAATAATTACTTAGAACCATGCAGAGCATTCATCTCAACATGGCACTTTCTGTTCCACAACTTTTGCCACCTTCTGCTTTACGTTTAGCCACTCGTCTTTTAAAAATAATAAATGCTGGTAAGAGGATATGCAATGATTCCCCCCGCTTTTGCATGCACTCATGCACACTCGCAGTGCCTGTCTTTGCAATTTGAGTGTCTGAAGGAATCCAGCTCTCAAAAAGCAAATTTTTGCTACATGCTGAGATGGCTACAGCAATCCTTCTCTACTGTCTATGTGGACCATTCCATACTGATGCAAGTTATACTCAGAAAAAGAAAGCTCCTGTCAGAAAGAAAACTAAAGATTTTGCATGAAAATTTTTTGAGAAAGAAAAGAATATCCTGCTGCAAATGTGCTTTAGAAGTAGCTTAAAATTTATCCAGCTGTTGGTTTGGTTGTTTTTTTTTCCATTATTAATCTTATGCCTCCTGGTCCTCTCTTTTCCAAATCCAACATCTGCTACTTTTGTTAGCATGCGACATGCAGGAGATTTATTTGCCCGTAAGGTCTCTCCATGCATAATGCAATTGCTATGGTCTCTGACCTATCTGAACACTACCATTTGCAGTGGACTACATTCATTTATATGAATGGGCTTTCATGACAACGATCTCAATGACCCACCAGTAGAAACATTCTCAGTACTTGCCTCTCTTGCATTATTGTAATAAACAAGACCAGGAAAATTACATTGGGCCTACCCCAGTGGTGGGTGCAATTTACTGTGCCAGGCATCTGACACATGATTCAGGAATGGTGACACCATGCATGACTCCTACCTCTAAACCTATCTTCTGTTTTTCTGTAGTCTTCCAAGTCACTTCAAAATTAAGGAAGCATACTGAATAAAATATATGATGAGCATACTGAATAACATATATGTTAAGATGTACAGGACTATCACATGACACAAAGTGTTCCCAAATAGTCTATAAAAAAAAGCCCCACAGTTTTATTCAGTTTGCTAATAGCAACCTGGCTATAAATTCACTATAATGCAATCTTAATTTCTAATCCCATCACAACACGTGGCTAAAAATTATTTTCTGAGAGTTGGACCTCATCAGATCTTCGTATCAGAGTTTATGTGACTTTTTTGGACACCAATGTGAACACGCGAACATTGGCGCCGGGAACTAAATAAGGCAAGGCTGACAAGCAAGAAGCCAGCAAAGATAAACAAGGAAAATCATATGAGTTTTAAGATCAGATTGACAATGGGTTGTGTTTGTTTTTAACAGTCACGCCTAGTTAATTCCCTTCAATTAGTAATTGTTGACATTTTAGTTTGAATTTAAAAAAATAAAATTACAAAGTAATTTAACAATGGTTATTACCACTTAAGTATTTCAGATGTGCAATTATGCAAATCCACCAAGCACAATTCTGACTATATTTTCTCTACTTGGTTGAAATCACTGTTAGAAGAATGAATGTACACAGTGGCATCTGCTACTCCTCAAAAAGTTAGTATTTCAAAACCAAAGTGTGTGTAAGGTAACTTGTATAACAGTTTCACCATTCCTCATTTCAAATAGTTGCCATTTCAATTTTTTCCTCCTTGTTTAGTAAGGACGCAAATGCAAGACTAAGAATAAGCAAGGAATCAAGAATATACCTTAGGATATTTGCCAGTACTGGTTTCATTTTCAAAGCACATGCTCTCTGAAATGCACATACTTTATTTTAGATATAGCCAGAACATATCTGCAGAGCTAGATACAATAAAAGTTCCTGGTTTTGGTGTACCATGAAAATGTGTAGGTTTTACAAAACTCAAAGCATATAACCTAAAATGAAAATATTCAGCTCAATACTGTCTGCTGACTCCCTCCTCCAGTTCTCCTGAGTCGGGTGTTTGAACATTCTGATCTCTTCAGTACTTTATCACATGGCAAGTGAACGAAATGGTCCTTCATCCTTACAATCTTGTGCTCTAGTAAATTTCATATCAGCTGTTACTTGGTAATCTCCTTCTGATCCAATTTCCTACCAATCCAGTTTTCCCTATTGCACTGAATGACACCATATTCGGTGACATCTTGTTTTCCATTACACTTATTTCTTGATTACCTAGTTGGTTGACTTGAGTCTAACAGTACTTAATAAATCAAAAGCAAAAATCTTGACTAAAAATAGCTTCATGTTTCAATAACCCTATGATTCCATTTACATAATAAGGCAAAGAAAACCACCCTCCAAAAACCCCTAAAGGCATAACTGGACCATTTTATTCCTGTAATACTGTGGCATACTAAGCTGAACATCTTATCATCACCCTCACCATTATTATGGGTTTGAACTACTGGAACACAAGGGAATTGGGTTCTTTACAAGTAACGAACAAAGTCTTTACTACTGAAGTATGAAAAAAGAAACAACAGAAACACAAGACAATATCCGGCACTGTTCTTTATGCACAAAAAGTATAACTCATGTCAATTTTCTAATAGTATCACTGCAAACAGCATTTGAAAGATGGACCAGGAGAACTGTGATGGGGAGTTACAGATGCTTCTGCATTCCAGATACATACAAGACAGAAAAAGAAAAAGATTGCACATTTCACAGTAGAGATGGACCAAGAAAAGGTGTTACAGCTCAAATGAAAGATAGTTCAAACTCACGTTCAGGACCACTGAAATATCTGAGGTGTCTCTGTTGGTCATAATGCAGGAACTTTTTGCAATTTTCATTCAGGAGAGAAATGCTGTGAAATCACATCACTTTGGACAGAAAAAAATAAATACTTGGGAATAAAAGAAAATACTGCACTTTTTTCTGGTTCCAAGTTTACTGTTTGTTTTCAAATGTTCTGTCCTTGTTCTCAGTTTTCTTTGTTACTTCAACTAAAAAGTTTCCTTCTCAATTTTAAATGGGAAAAACTCAGCACTTCTTTTAGAGGTTGTCAACTCTTTCTGAGTTCTGGAACATGTGCCCTTATCTAGAAATATATAGAACTTTGACTCCAACTTCTGCTTTGAGTGACAAAATGAAAATTAGATCAAAGGATCTGAAGTTCAGCATTACTGTTGTTTACACTTTCTTTGCGAGTCCTTTTTCTCACCATTTTCTATTGTATAAGATATTTCTATCCTGTAATTCTATTTCTATAAGTAAAAGATATTTCTTTTACTCATTCTCAGTGGTTTCATTAAAACATTTCATTTTTACATATCTCACATATATTGTGCTTTAGAGTTCTGGGGATCTGAAAACACTGAAATTGTGTTTTAAGCCACCTTATGAATCAAAATTCTTAAGTTACGAAACATTTTACAGAATGGTGTTTCCACTTTTTGGCACTTCGGAACTAACTCTAACATTGAACTCGAATGAAGAACAGTCTGCCATTCCCCGTGTTTCTCTGGAAACAACAAAAGGAAAGTATTGCACACACGTTCAAGGACTTAAATCCTATGTTCATGCATCCTAACACCACCAACATTCAGAATGATTCAACAGGCAATGACCACTTATGTCACATCTGTATAGTAACAATCACAGAAGTAAGAAAAGACTCAGTAGGTGATTATTCAATTATTACTAGAAGTAGAAGTGGTGGTACCAGTGTGTTTTGCTTTGGAAAATACCAAGATAATATCTATGCCACCAAGAGCACACAATCTAAATTAGGAAGACAATATAATGAGAAATGCACACAGCCTTTGAATAGCACATTTGCACATAGATGAACTGAAAATAACACATATTCCATATAAACATTTCTTGCTCTTTTTTTGTTAACTCCTCTAAATTGACACATCTTACCACACTGCAGCATGACTGCTAAATTTGCGAAGATATTAACACCACAAAATTCTACCTAGGTGTTTATTTCTGCTTGTAGCATGCATTTAGGAACTGTGAGAGAATGATGAGGCTGGGTTAGATCCAGATTTCTCTGAAGTCCATACATTTAATGTATTATCAGTTAGTAGTTCAAAAATCAGTTTCCTTAAAAATGAAGCTGACAGCTGCTTGTCTTTTGCATTTTAAGCCATGTTGCTAAATACTTTTTGGATTTTCTATTTAAATGAAGAAAACTTGCATATGTAATAATAACCCTAGATATTCCTCACTGTTTACTCCACCTTTTGTAAGTGTGCTAACCCAGTACTTATTGATTTGATACTGGTAACAGGCACTAGCTACAGTACAACATCTGGTGAATCAATCACTATTACCACAGTGCTACATTAAAACTTGGTCCAAGGTTTTTGTGCACACTGCACAAAGTAAATAATGTTTATTGCTGAAAAACTACCAACCTCAAGCCAAGCCTGCTGTGTTATTGCATATTTTATTATAACTTGTGATACCAGACAATGCTCAGCGTGCTCATCTGCACACTGGCTTTCTGAGGAAGGAAATGGGGGCATCTCACCTCTCTGCCAAACTGAACAGTAAGAGAGAGGCATCACAGCTAAGCCCATGATAAAAGATTGTGTCACGCCATCCACACTTCAAGTAATTTCTCATATTCTACTGCATTCAGTATTTAGTCTTAACAGTGAAGAAGTTGCTTTCCTCTCTCACTGATGGGTCAGCCCCTTTTCAAGCCACTTTTTAATAGACCTGGCAAAACCAATGCTGCTGTTCCCCTTGCTCTGTGCAATCAGAACCAATTTTTTGTTGAATTTTTCATGTAGACCACCAGCCCAATACTTAACGTAGGTACAATCAACGAGTTTGCTTTTTATGAAGCAGAATGCAAGGGGGAGGCTTCTCAGGATGATTTGTCTAAGCAACACCTAATGCTATAGAGATCATGGATACATGCTTCTGCCGGAGTCTGCCTAACCTAAGCAGGTTTCACGAGGGACAACTGTTATATTTTGCACCTAGTAATATGTTTCCTATGAAGTTTATATACACACTGGCTGGGTAAATATATTAGGGTAGGTGTCCTCTCTCCAGAGGCAGGTAAAACACAACAGAACGAACTAAGCATGGACGGAGCAAATGGTGGCACCACAACATGAACAAAGATGCTCTTTGACATCAGCTCTATGGTTACAAGCCAAGATCCCTTCATGGTACTGAACTTCTATTTTAATGGAGGATTTGTTTCATCATAAAACAGATATGGGCATTACAGACCTCTTAATACGAGCTGGTCCTCTTAAGATTCCTTTATAATCAATCGAGAAATAAAAGAGCAGACTTAGGACTTCAGACATATAAGCAAATTTAGGACAGGCTGAAACACGAACTGAAAATGCCTGTTTCTTTCTGTTAACTGTGAGAGCAGCCCAGGTGATGTAGGGGGATGCAAGTTTCTACATTCAGTTTCTGGTGACTAAATTCAGTCTCTTGAGCCTAAAGATTAGAACTGCTACTCATAGAGGTGCTTACTGAAATGGAGTGAGATTTGATCTTTTCTAATCTTTCTGGATGTCAGCACTATAAAGACAGCAATATACCTAATATAATATACTGATCATGTTAAAAAAGGCAGAAAATAAAAAAAAAGAACAGTTAAATCACAGAATCAGTGAAGAAAGTAGGCTGCTTGCTGATGGCATGGAGGAGTTGATGTCATTGATTTATATCAAAGCAAAGGGCATCTTATGCTGCCAGTATTACGTCAAGTGGCCCTCCTGTAAACGGAGTTCATTTTCCAAAGCCAAAAGGAAAATTAACCTTGATCTTAATGTATTAAGTACATTAAATGTATTTCTGTGTGCGTGTGTGCATCTGTACGTTGGTGAGAGAGTGTGCATGCATGTGTATGAGCTCTCTTTAATATCAAGTGGAGCTGCTTATGCACAAGGACATTCTATTCTTCATTTGGGTTATGCTACTGTTAGATTAATTTATCCTGTAGCTTAACAGGCCTTATTTCTGAAACGGCTGAAGGATTCTGTGCAAAACAAAAAAGGAAATCTAATTTAAAGAGTTTGATTAAGACTCCAGTGTCTCTCTTTTTCTGAATTGTCTGTGGAAACTGTCCTCATCTCATGGATGGGTGAAAGACAAAAATAAGAACAGAAATCACCATTGCTCAATTTTCTCTACCTAGAGAAGACAGTCACATTTGATTCACATCCCAGGCCCAGTTCTTATCTTCTTCAGAACAGTAAGTCCCTTACTTCTCTGAGCCATTCCCTTATTCTTACATCACATCAGTAAAGCACAGTAGATGCTTTCATTAAAAATGCTGAGAAATAGAGATGACTGCTGGTCTGGCCTGGAATTTGGAAAGAAACTCAATTTAGAATAAAAATCAATTTAACTGTCTCTGGATATGGCACTGCTGAAGGAAGCACTGCTGAAGCTCTCAATTTATTCCACCAAGAACTTTCAAGTTAATATATATTAATGTACTTTTGGTAGGTCTGCAATGCAAGTTTGATTTGTTTCTCCTAGAAGCAATTTACATTTAAATTCCAAAGCTATAGGCATCTGAAGCACGCTTAAGTTGACTTAATAATGGCAAAACAACATATACACGGATTAAAAGAAGCCAACAGCCTATATACAGTCTATTTAGAGAAGCAGCCACTTTATAGCATTCAAGTGGGATAAAAAAAGAAAACAAACAAACAAACAAAACTTTTAAAACTTCCCAACAGATTTTTAGACCCACAAGGCTTGATCCTGGTGTCTGACCAACACAATCAATTACTTTCAGCATAAGAGCTGAGAGAGGAAAAAAAGTAAAGAAACCTATTCGAAAGCTGTCTTCACATGATCCTGATGCATTCACAAGCCTACTCTGACCCTTCTTTGAATTAAAAAAGATACTGGAGATGAAGTTGCAGCAAGAATTTCAGCTGCAGTGGGCAAAGGCTTTGAGCAATTACTCTCCTCCATGGAAGACAGGGGCGATTTTTTTTCTATTTCCATAAAATTTGAACTAGGAGAGACAGAAGTGCCCATTGAGACTCTTTCTGTCACGATGGGGATCTCTGGCATCCAGCTAACAGAAGAGGTGAGGGGAAAGTAACTGTGAGAGCGGAAGGAGGTGCTTAACCACTACAACGACTGGTAACAATCACTGTATGCAGAAGACCCAACCAAGGAGTGCTCCTCAGGGAAAGGCAGAAGCTGGCTTTTTTTAAGTTTGACTTGGGATGCCTTTTTACAGTGACATAAGAGGAGCAGTCCACCTTTGCTGTCAACAAGGGAACCTCAAGTTTACTTGTCCTGGGTTTCCTTATCTTCATGCAGCTGCCTTTCACAACACTGGCCATTCGTATCATGGTAGTTCACACACTTATGCACAACAGACAGCAAGGTGTTAGAGTGAAAAGTGGCAGGTTTCTCAGTGGTCTATTTTTGTTTCTGCAATCTTTTTTTTTTTTTTTCTGGAAAAGTTAAAAATCCTATTAAAGTAATTTAGCTGGCTTTCACTCTTTTTACTAATCAGATGGGCTAGCAAGTGACTTATTGGTAACAGAGAAATACCTGTTTTCCAGACTTCACTAGTAACACCAATTAACACAGCACGAAATACAAATATTTCTACTCTGCAAGTGGTCATTGCAAGTCAACCACACTCTGTTGATGATGGTGAATAATGACTCCTAATACCTGTGCAAGTTTCTACTCTCCAGCATTGGAAAAAGAGAATAGGAGAAATGCATTTTTAACCTTTTCAAGAAAGAACAGCTAAATTCTTAATGGGAAAAAAAAAATAAATCCCTAAACCGCATTTGTCAGAATGTGAAAATGCATGTGAGATGTAATGTCTATTAGCTTCTATTTAGCGTCTTCCTCACACCAGGGAACTTTATAATAAGAAGCAGCTGAGGAGAAATCAATGTTGGCCTCCATGGATGTTCTGTATTCATAGGGATGGCTCCTCTGATCGATTTGTTGGCAACATGAGACAAAAACTATTTTAATTAAAAAAAAAAAAGAGCCTAATGAGAGCTAAAGTCTAATATGAAAGAGTGGGAGACTAACACCAAAACAAGGAAGAGATCTCTAACAGCTCCTCTGACCTTGCTTTATTAACATTTTGTGTACATGGACAAGGACAATGCAAGGAGAATGGCGTCTCCCCTAAATTTGACCCCTCAAGGTAAAATAAGCAGGTCAAAACACTTCAGGCATGGTAGAGTACGAGAGGAACTGTTTGGCTGAAATAATAGCAGAGAGCCATTTATTCTTCTCCAATTTACAAACTAGATAGCCCTATTCTTATTTCTTTATGCTTATAATGTCTCCCTACTTGTACTGCTGCAAAGCTACTCCTCCGAGCTTCCATGCAGCCCTACTGGGACAACACAAGAGTACACAGTAGCTGCAGGTCAATCCAGCACCTGACACTACCTTCAGAATATAGTCCTCCTAGAAAAGAAATGCTTCTCATAACTAAACACATACAGAATGCCCCTTTCCTCTTCCACATTGAATTTCATACACTGCACTATATACATGTATAGTATGGCTTCACAGCCACAGATACCTATCTCAGCAACTGTTAAACAGGGAGCCCATACCTGAAGGAAGCAGAGAGGGACTCGGAGCACTCACAGAGGCATGGGTGAAGCTTGAAATTGGTATGAAATATTAATTACACTATATATAAATTCAGCTCAGTGCCACTCTCCATGCAAAAAGCTAACTACACGTTCTTGGTGGGCAATCTTCTGATGCACATTTTCCTTCCAATCGGTGCTGCGCATCTCTTATCTGCACCACAGGTCTCTGCAGTGTATCCTGATGGTGCCTAGTGCACAGAAATCCTGTTGAGATCAATGAAACTTCTATGCACAGAAGAGGCGGGGAATGAGCAACAGAGATCCCTGGGGTAGATAAGTCTTAAAAATCAAGTTCAAGGAAGGTGAGTTTGCCCTGTGTGACTGGTTGAAGATTTATTTCAGGCTTTATACAATTCACTTAAAGTCAAAGAGAGGTCTGAAGTTTCACTTGTCATTACTTTTTAAAGCAACACTGAATTAACTGTATTTAGAGGCAGATCATGCAGCTCTGCACATTGTCCAACAAAGAACAGCAACTATTGTCATCCAGCACAGATACAGAGTCAGTATATAGACACCCTGAGGTGTAAAAATTCCAAATCGAGTGGAAGTCTTGAGCATAATGTATAGCTGTGCACTTAGTCTAAAGTGCTTTTGGCAGAAAAGAATCAAGACATAACACTTAGGCTTAACACTGGAGTACTTACTCTTGCCTTTTGTCTCCTGGTGGTGGTGAAGTGCCAGAACAGAGCTGGTTATAATGCAAAGTGCTTTCATCCATGCAGGATTATGCCTCTTTCTCTTCCTCACAATTTCCATTTGTGTGCTCTCCAGGATCAAGTATATTTTCCCAATACATGACAGAATTATCAGGGAAACTGAGCTCTCATAAGGGTTCGTACCCTATTATCACTGAGCTCATCCTAGTATTTCATACAGAATTCCCTGAACCACAACTGCTATAAAACACAGAAAATTCGAAAGGACACCAAGATTAGGCCATCAGCTGACAACACCACCAGAACACAGAGCAGAAAGTTTGTTTTAAAGATTATCTGTTTACGTGATTCACTTTGCCTCAAAGCTTTGGAGTTAGACAAACGCTTTTTTTCTTCATCTGAGTTAGTACATTCGAGTGTAACATCACAGTCTCTACAGCTCATCCCCTGTAACTCACCACTATAATCAAAATGTTAACATGAATGACCTAGAAAGCATGCAATCGCTCAGCATCAACACAACACTACCTCTGCCAGGCCACATGGGCTTAAAAGGTACAAAAGAGCTTTTTGCTCTCAAGGACAGATATTCCAGCAAATACACTCTGTTAAACATCCACCTATAGAAGTTAAAGCTCTTCATCACACAGTTCTCATCATAAAAGTATTCTCAAACTAAAAAATGATATGCTTTTGTATTTTATGCTCCACAGTAGGCTTCCACATATTGTTACTTAATTCCACTAGAGTCTACATCCACTCAGCTGTATTGTTTTCTTAATTTTATCATTTAGTGTACCCTTTACATTTTCAAGTTAATAATTTTTTTCAAGTAATCTTCTCCCTCCAGAATGAGCAATCACCACCTGTTTTATTCCTGATGAAATAGGCCAGCTGCCATCCACTACAGGGCCTTCTCTGTCACCAGTTCACTTTTACCACCGGGCACCAGTTTGAAACTGTTTCAGCAGTCCACTAAATCCTAAGTGTAATTGCACGTTACTGCCAAACTGCTAAAACACAGAAAACATATCAACCAAACAATGCAAGTGAACACATTTGTATAGGTACTTTCAAGAACATGTTAGTTGAGCATAAGGGTTGGGCTATAACTCTATCCCATCCAGGTTACTAGTGGAGCAACCAGCACTTTGTCATTTGAGCATATAATGCATGAAACGTGGAAACCTGAAACTCTCAGCAGGGAATGGCAGGGGCCACTTCCTCGTGTCATGGTTTGGAGTATCATGAAATATTTCAGGAAAAATTTGAAGCTTCAAATCCTTTGTCAATCATTTGCATAGCAACACACATCATTGTACACAGAGCAGAGACAGCTTTTCTCACTTGTGGATGCCCATCTTGGCTGATGCATATCCATGAGCGGTTATGGAGGATACAAGAGGTGGTTGTACCTCCCATAAGTGTGAACTTCCCTTCCTGCATGGAGAGTGTGGAGTCTTAATGATTCAGCCAACTCACCTGAGGATACATCTGGTCGTGACTGCTAGGCAAACCTTGGGAGTTCAATTCCCAACTTTGGCAGCGCAATTTATTTACATATAGATGATGAGAAATCAGCTCAAAAATGTAATACAAAGCAATAAATCATATATTCAGACACAGCTGTCTGCCACAAATGAAAACACCCCCCAAAAAAATCAGTGAAACACATTTGAAACAGAAAATGCTCCAGAAAGCATAGGACCAAACCACTTACACTAAAATCAGTTCTCATTAATCTCAAAATTTATACTCTATTTTGAGGGTCAGTCAGCAGAGATTAGGAGGATTACAAACATTTGTTCTGGTCTCAAAATTAAGGCCACGTTTAGAAACCTGGAGAGCTGGGTTCTGTTTTTGTCTAGATCTCAAAGAGTCATGTGGGGAGGTTTTCACACTGACTACGCAGCAATTCAGTGGGCAAAATATAGGGCTTCTG
>NW_010307083.1:13149-53907 GCF_000700745.2 Antrostomus carolinensis | reverse complement strand
GAATCTTTGGAAGACCAAGTCAACTCATCTAAGCAGGATGCTGAGAACAAAGGGTATCAAGCACTCCTACCCATTATCTCACTGTATCTATGCCTCAGTCTCATTACTGGGGAAACTGGAATATTTTCCTCATATACAGGAAGTGAAGGAAGCTAAAATAATTGGTATTTGGAAAACATCACCTTGGATACTGCTGACAGAAACCAGATTTCTTAATCTGTTGAGAGGATCTGACAGAGAAAAGAAGATAGCAACCCTGTGGTCATCCTAAACATGAACAACTTTGTATCCTCGAGCACAAGGAAAGAACGGCAGCTGCAGTCATTGTTTGACACTCTGTTGGACCATCAGCTACTGAACTCTCCCAAGCCCTCCCCACAATAATGGCCAGATTTTCACACAGCTCCACCCCACAAAACCATCTAGATGAAGATTAGGTTTTTAAAAGTGCACCAACCCTTCTAATAACCACGTTAACATTTAAGACTGTACACTGTAAGGATCTGATATGTTGGGTATTTATGTTTGTGCTCAGATGAAACCTGAACTGTGAACAAAACATGCCCCAAATCATTAATGAATATCACAGCAGCTCAAACCATTAATACACTCGTCACTGATCACAAAGAAGAAGAAATCCTTGAAAGTCATGTAAAGCACCAATTTCCTTGGCAGCAGCTTTGTAGATACACAAAACTTAATTTCTTTACATAGTACAAACAAGATCTTCAGGGATTTAGTGAGAGAAGCATGCGTGCATTTTGTTTTACTCTCTCTGCCAACCTTCCCCTCTAAACATATAACCAGGTCTAAAGGATGATTAAATAGGTAATGGAATGAGGCATAATGTGACATCCTACTGAAAGATAAGAGGGCAAGTATTTAAACCTTTCTTCTAGCTCGCAATACATAAAGCAAGCACCATTACATAGAATAGTCTTCATGTTACTTTAAATATCCTGTACATCTCCTATAAAGCTTTTGTGCAAAATTCTTCCCTGCATATATAAAAATGAATCATATCACATTATAGCTGGCTATGCATTCTTCCCTGAGCACACTATGTTTTAAATTGCAAAATCCATTTTTATTTTCTTTTTCATTTGTCATCTCACCACTGGAAGGAAGGTTTCCTGGAGCGTATTCCATTGCATGTCTGACGATATCAAGTCTGCCTTTGATACATTAGTATAAAAAATTGAGGATAAATGATTACATTTACATGAGGTCAGTGAACAAGTAGGGGAGACAAAAGCCTACACGATTCACTGTATCTTCTGCTACAAATGAGGAGACTTCTTGATGAGAATATAAATATAATAAATAAACAGTTAGCAGGGAAATAACTCGGTTTTAGTACTCTGATAATTGTCACATAATTTAATGAATATTTGGATAAATAAACCTGATACAAATATGTCATCTTTGTTATCAGCCATCTCACAATACAGCAACACGCTTAACAGTGTTAGCCTCTCCTTGTCCTTACTGTAAGTCAGCCACTTGGAGAAGAGGCACTAATGGATTTTATCTCTGAGGCATTACCCCCTTTAATTCTGAATTACTACATCATCCCAATCAATGTATACATTCACAACATGCTAATGCTATAAAGCTTTAAGACTAGTGCAAGCATAGTATAATGCTTTCTGTCATGCATGTGTGCTTGAAAAAAAATGGGAAAAAAAGAAAATACTTGTAAATCATATATAAAGCAGAAAGGTTGAGCAACCTTTGCAGGGCTAAAACACTATTCAGGATACTAAGGGAGAATCTGTAAATATTTAACATTGCTACAAGCAGAGTGATCAACAGAGTAGAGCTCTTTGATCAATACTTGCAGCATCATGTATTATTTCCAACGGGCATGAACAGCAAAATGCTATTTATTGACTAAAGTATGCTACACATCATTGAAGTTTAATACAAGGGGACATTAAATTCTCTCTTGATCAGGAGTAAGCCACTGACCCAACCATACCCTAATCAACTATTTCTTGCACTGCAGTAGCACTTGATGGTTCACAGCCTCGTTTTTCTGGGAGCTTTCCAAACCATAGAAAAATCCAGTCTCTGACATTAAGAGATTAAAGTATTAGATAATTTAAGGTGAAATTAAATAAAGGTGGTGCAACAGAACAAATGGAAGTATGAGTAGAAGAGAGGGTAAAAAGCACAAAATCAGTTGGGTGCATAGATTAATTAAGTGTTCAATTAGTAGTTCTGAATAAGAAACATTTTTGTTTTATTTTTCTAGCTTATAAAAATAATAATAAAAAAGAGTTCTGGTAGCCTTTGTTCCAATTTCATTTGATGCAGTGTCATGCAAGCCAAAAAGGACCAGCAAAGGGGAACACAGCAGCCAGACAGAAGTCAGTGCTTGTTGTGGCAAACCACAAACCACCCCATCAGATGGCCAGTCTGCCCCAGACAATGCTCTGCAGCTGATACATAAAAAGAATGTTCAAGAGCAAACTGTGGACATCCGTGAAACAAACGGCCTGTAAGAAAACATTATTTGCCTTGTCATTCTGAGTCTCTCAAGATATATTGCAGGATTCTCACTCATTAATCTCACTGGAATACATATGAAATTACCTGGCGCTACTTGGGAAAAATCAACCTGTGAACCTAAGTCTGCTCTTTTAAATTTCACATTCTTCTGGTAGCTGCAATGACTTGAAACAAATGGTATGGTTCCCACCCTTCATGCAAAGCCCTGCTGCACATTTGACTGCAAAGAAAATTTACAAACAAGGAATTTCACATCAGTCATTCCTACCTCTAAGACCTTCTGAAGATAAATTGTTGCAGTCCACTGTCCTCAAAGCCTGCTCCCAATCTCAACCTTTTCTATTGTTGTAACATGCAATGACTATTGTATTTACATAAAAGTTTGGACTAGATAATACTCTAGAAAAAACCCCAGAATAGTACAAGTGCATTACTATATAGCCCAGCAACATATAGCTGTACAGGGGCAACACAGACAACAGATTGAAAATCCATGTGAATCTCTTTTTCTCTCAATGGTAAACATAGATGAATTAATCCCATGACAGTCTGTACCTGAAAATTGTGCTTACCTGCTACTGAAGAGACCAAACTCTCAGTGAAGTGTGAGGGAAGGACTTCCAGTGCACACAAGCTCAGCTGCCTCCAAACCCACAACCTCCCAGGGCTGAGCTCGTTTCCCAGAGTTCATAACCTATATTCAACAGTGCTGCACACTGCTGAATTCAAACCTATGCTGCTTACTTGGAACTAGGTAATCTGAATAAAATAAAATAACTTTTGCTCAGAAGGGAACTCTCAATTTTCCCTTCACAGCTGCATTTTCTGTTACTCAATTTCAAGGAAGCCAAAGTGACTGAACGCGCCTGACTTAATCTTGTTAAAGGGCTCATATATGGTTTTCAATCTCTTCCTCGCTGACTGATGTTATATCATACCCAGGAAGCAAAGAGGAGCTTTCCAAGTAAACTCTGAATAAACTGTTCCAGAAAGTGTATTTCAGCTCCTGTTTTTAAGAAGGAAAAAGGCTAGTCAAGTAGACAATAGCTGTGTATTTCACTTTTAAATTTCATTTATCGTATAACTCTCATGAGCTTTCGAAGTGATACATGTCAAAAGTTAAATGTGAAAGTCCAAAGAAACCAGGTAGACACAACCATGTACCACCTCACATAAAGTGTAATTTATTCATCAAGAATGATTCTTGAAGAGAATTCCTTAAATTATAATTTTATATTTTTTTCTTTTCAAATATGGACCTCCTTTTCCTCTCAGAGCATTTTGACTATTCTCCTGCATAAGATCTCTTATGATTCATCAGGAGTTAGGATAACACTTTATGATTGCTTTTAACGATCACACATAATCCTAAACACCTATGTGGGATCTCAGAGAACAGATTTCAGCAGTCACTGAAATAAGAAGTCACCAACTTTAAAAGGTAGCTACTTCAAGCTACCAGACTGACTTGTTTTCTACAGTTGGTTTAAGAAATACAAACAACTCCACAATGTTAAAATAAATGAAACAAAACTAAACTTTGCAATCATTGGAAGTATTGACAGAGGAAAAGAAACCACAAACTGAATAAAATTTGAAAATCAAAACTCTTACCAACACTGCAGCCAGCCCACAGGAACTCTTTCGGGCACCTGAGTAAGTGATGGATAATCTCTTGGTCGGTAGCAGGACTGATGTGCAGAACACAGTGTGTATATAAATTATGTGAAGTGAGTAAAAAAGGATGAAGAGAAGAGGATGTATGCACTTGAAGAGGAACAAAGACATCAAGAGCAAGAGAAAATATCCTGGAGGAAATTTCTAATGGCACTAAAGAGAAGACTCATACTTAGAGAGACTCAGAAAGACAGATGACAGTGTATGCTGAGGTAGGGGGCTGAAGGCAGACCACAAGTATACATTCGATACATAAAAAACTAAGGAAAAAAAGAGAAACAAGTCATGTTAATAAACCTCCCTGCCACAAAACCTTTTCCCACCTTTTCTCCTTATAATGCAAACTGTATACGTAGATGTGTGTAAGGAATTTTAATTAGATGTACACTTTAAATGTATTAAAATGAATTATGCAGCAAAGCAGCAGGAGAGCAACAGATGTACAGATTCAAGGGTGACATGCTTAGTTTCACTTGATGAATGTTTGTTTTGTTGTTTTGAAAGATTAATGTAATGAAATATTTACAGTGAATAAAAAACTTTAAAATTGACTTGGAGGATGGATTACTTCCTTACAAGGACAGGGTTTTATTAAAGAAAAGATGCTGCTGCCACCTGAATCAAGACTCTATGAACAACCATTATATTACTCTAGATATTTCAGGAATGTCTTACAGACAGTGTATTTCTGAACCATTATGGACCATGAGGCCAGAGAACAAAGTCTTCACAGCAAATTTACAAGATGGTGTTTCCAATTAAAAAGGTGGTGACGTGATAATCTTCAAAAACTTCCGAAAGCTGACAGAAGACCAAGGCTGTCCTTTGGTCCAAAAAAAAATTATGGACCAGTGCTTTTACCTATACCAAATAAAGATGGTAATAATTCTAGAAACACCATTAACATTTAATCATCTTCCTTCCAGGAACTTAACCAAAAGAAGGAATTTGAAAATAATGATAATCCCTCCACCTCATATTTCTGTTGTTAAAAAATGTCAATTTTCTTATCTAGAGCATGATTTTATGAGGTTTCCTTTAAGCAGTGGAACTTTGGATGGCCCTTACCTCTGAAAACTACCTTCAGGTATTTAAATTTAGGCACTTAAACCAAAAGGACATCTGAAAACCAAACAAGAGCTTCTCTGCTTAGGCTCTTCAGCTTTCATTGGCAAGAGCTATGAGGGAGTGAGATATGTACACTTGATACCCCACTGTATAGTATAAAAAGCAAGTGCTAAGCATCTGACTCCCCAGCCTAAGATCAAATCCCAGGACTGTAAATAAGATTGAGGTTGTAATGCCCAATGGAAAGTGATTGTGAATGAAGCAACAAGCAAGAATTGTTAACCTTGCCCACAGTGCCTCAGGGAATCGGAAAAAATTTATTATTTTCAAAGAGGAAGAATGTTCTTGAGAATATCCAGCCTCTCCTCCTTGAGAAAATTGTTCATGAAGCAAGTAAAGAAGAACAGAGGTTATGATGACATAACTTGCATGCCGAGCCTTTGAAATGATAGCCTCGTGAGAAAGAACATGGATCAGGAGGATTCTTTGATTTCTCCTTTTTAAAAAGGAAAAAAACCAAAAACCCACAAAACACAAAAATCCTCACATTGTCCAGTACTATGCTCTTTACCATTTAGAATGGCTGGTAGCCAAGAAATGCAAACTAACCACGTATGAACGATACAGCTGCAAGGTTGTTCTGCAAAAACAAAATAACTTTTTGTGGCCTAATAATGTTCCCTGACTCTAATCCATCTATGAACAGATCAGTACTGGTAACAGCAGCAGCAGTGAAAAATCTTCTGGGTAAAAACATCTAAACCTCATAATATGTGGAAACTGTATTATTTTTATAACAATTTAACCTCAAGTCTTATCTGTGTATCTGACAGACACTCTCCCAACAGAACACATTTTCATGGTGGACTTACCAAAGTATATTTTAGTTTCATGAAAGTTCAATTAAAGAACAGAGTGCAATTATCTGTTTACTGGCAATCAGGCAGTCCACATTAGTTCAGCTCTGCTTTGTTGAACTGTGTTCAAGTGCTCAAAGCATTCAAATGTTGCATTATGAGATTTCATCAGACACCTCTGGCTCCAGCACCACGGCACAGAAAATGGGATGCACAATGCCCACTGCTCTTCTCTCCACATTTTGTCTGCTGCTTTTTCAAAGCTGCCCCTGCTCTCTACAGAAAGTGCTTACAAGCTTATCAAAGCTTAGGACAGCTTGACGTATATATGGTGTGTATGATCCACATCTTATCTAGGCTGCTCCCTCCCTTTTTTTAGCATGGAAAATTGAAAATTAACTGTAGTGGCTTTGCTTCTGCTTCACTTCAGTCATAATGCCTAAAAAATCAACAGCAATGGTATTTTGTACTATATTAACCACATGCAGCCTTACATTCTGGTGTAACTTCCCAACAGCACCCATGAAGCCACCCTGTCCCTACATGGCTGAGCTGGCATCCACATGCTGATGGCACAAGATACATCTGATTGAATTGCCATTTAAACCTGAAACTCCTGATGGAGCCAGAAAAAGCCTTGATCCTGGGAAACGTTTTCAAGCGAGCTGTCCCCCTTCCTGATGCAGACAGATGTCAGATCTGAAATGTCACGCACAATTACCCTAGAGCCCTTGACTCTGAATCTCCAAATAGCTCCCAGCATTACGCAGGCTCTCCTCTTCCCTCCCCCCAGCAACTTTCAGGCAGGACTTGATTTTAGTGAAGTTCAAGATTTGTCCTTCAGAAGTATTGGCTAAAATAAGAGCCATGACTTAAGATGGGAAAAAAAATGCAACATTCATTCTTACACATAAAGCAGCAGAATGCAAACTATTAGGAAAAAAATAGTAAGAATGCCTTACTATGCAGGCAACCTAAAGACTTCCAGACTAGTTTTTATTCAATCCATGTTTGGGACCTGTCTAATTAGGACGAAACCTCCCTGTTCATGATGGTGGAGCATATAGACACCGGTGTTGGGAATCAGGTTTGTACTGTGATTCAGTATTACAGTTTATTACAATTACTGTACCATGCTTGTGTTGTGATTTCTGTATACTGCTGTAGCACTCTTCTAAATCAAAATCCCATGTAACATCAAATGCCTTCAAATATGTAAATTTGGTATTAAAACATTAAACCCTCATGCTGCCTCGGGCATGCTGGATAGACAACAGCCTCTAGGTCAGGACTGGAAGATGCCAAGTCTCCTTGGCATTACAGGGATGAGGAGGTTGGTGAGTTGGGACAGCAGCAGGGGTCTATGTTTCTAACGGGCTCAGGAAGTAAGGCAGTGAGGTGGTTCATGATATCAAGAGGCTGCTTTGATGACCACACACATGGGCCACCATCACAGTCTGAAGCAAAGAGACCTGGAGCAAGCAGGATCCAGACAAGCAGAGGCTGCTGTCCTTTGGGTGGTGTGTCAAAGAGACACTTTACTGAGCCAGGAGCTAGATCATTTGGCTTGGCAGGGTAAGGCAACGGATTAAGAAGAGGGACATCTGGGATGACATCCTTAGCACATGGGTCATCACCAGTGCTTGTGTAAATGATGATGAGGTGAATCTCACGGAGCAAAGCCACAGAGTGGAACCCATGGAGGTGGGCGCATCAGCATTCCTTATAGGCATTGTTCTCATCCTCACTGAGGCCAGGCAAGAAGGCTGGTCATTCATGTGATGAATGCATTAAGCTCACCATGCAAAACCAGTGATTGCTAGCACTGGTCTGAGATGGGGGTAGAAAATCACCGGCCCACACCATCTTCCTCCTTGGAAGAAGGCTCAGAGGAGGTGGGCACAGGTAAGGGATGTGCTCATGAAGCTCATGGAAGAATATAGGGGGTGACTACAGCCTTGTAAAGAAAGCCGAACTTAGCTCAACACAAAGGGCACCATAAAGTGGTCTTTGTTTTAGACAAACAGCACTACAAGTTGAGTGGATCACCAGTTTGTGTAAATGGACTTTTCTGAGTTAATCCAGAAGGTGGATTAATTTATACATAAAGTATTAAAACCAGACAACTAATACAACAAACTTTAAAAAGAGTGATAGGATTGATCTGGCTTTAAGCCATGTATTCCTTTCCAGCAACTGGGGGTGCTCAGCATCATGATAGTGAAGCATATAGAGACCAGCCCAGGGAACCATGTTTCTATCATGATTCCACTGTATATAAAAGTTGCTATATCATGCTTGTGTTGCAGTTTCAGCATATTGCTGTATCGCTCTTGTAAACCACAATCCCACATAAAATCAAATATCTTTAAATAAGTAAATCTTGTATTAAAACATTGAACCCTGTTCATGTGAAATATCTAAAGGAATCTGGTCAGGGAGTGTTGGACTCTGACAATCAGAAAGATTCTCAGGAGGAAAAATGTTTTCTGTGGGCTGTTAAAATTATAATATTTACAATCTAGTGCACAGAGACTCCCAACTTGCCCCTTTCTATTTTTATACAATGAAAAAAACCAATAATCATAACAAAGAATATAAATAGAGCAGATTAGAATCTTCTCTCTCAACCAAGCAGTAACAGCCATGGGAAAGCAGTGACTGTGCTGTTAAGTGCCTATTCCCCAGCATCCTCTTCCTGTGAGCTCACAAGCCCAAAGACATTCTCAGAACTGTCATTTCACTGCACGTGGAAATGAGCAACCAAATAAGGGGAGGAGGGATTAGGAAAAAAAAAAAAAAAAAAAAGGAGGGGAAGTCTTTTAACCAGGAAATTAAAACCAGGATCTAACAAAAGCCTTAAGCACGTTTCTAATTTTGGCAGAGGAGACTCAGCATCTTCAAGACTGTCTTTTTGTCTGGAATAGAGCTTTGAGATTTCCAAACAGGCAAGAACCAGTGAAAAAAATTCATCACACTGAAAAAAAAAAGAATGAAATTGCAGACAAAATAGCAAAAGAAAAATCTACCAGGATGCCAAATACAAGGGAATGTGCTGAGAACGGGCTGTTTTTGAGACTGATGCAACTTTTAAAAACTAGCACGGAAGAGGAGGAACTGGTTGAAGTTGAGAGATGCTTTAGAGTTCTTAACAAGAGAAAACAGGAAATACCTAAGGAATTGTTATTTTGGTTTTGGCAGATATTAGGGACAGACCTTTAAAGTGTCACAAGAGCAAAAGGATATCCTCTTTGAAAGGAACACGAGTCCTTTTCTAAGAGCTAAGCTCAATTGCAGAAGCCTGTAAAAATGAAATGATGCATGTGAATGTTAACATTCATGGCTCAATTCCCCACACAGCTCAGTGAGATCTAATTCCAAGAGACAGGTATTTCAGCACAGAAACACATGCCAACAAATGAAAAGCAGGATCCAGATGGAAGATGCAGTTAGGAATGGCCTCAAAAATCAGCACACAATGGTAAAATACCAGGACACTTAATTCCTTAAAAAGGATTACCTAGGAAAACAGATTTATAATCCCTAAAAGTAAAATAAAATCCAACAAAAGCATCAAAACAAACACAATCTGACTTTAAGAAGAGTTAATGAGCTTGAACTAAGATGTAGGATTAAACCCCAGATTTCTTTGAGATCCACCAATGGAAAAGCTATGCATTAATTATTTTTATTATTCTTAGCACTCCAAACTTCCTGCATGATATCAAGCAAATCTTACCTTCTTTGGTCTCACCTTCCCTGTCATAAAGAATGGACAAAGATGACTTGGTATTTTAATCTGTTAGTTGATTCATTTGTGAGATGCTCAAGTATTAGGGACATTGAATGGAATGGGAATAAATATACATATTGAACAAACAATTATGTCCAAAGTATATTCAAAGTATAAAAAGAACAGAACTGTTTTTTGATGTAACTGGATATTAATATGCCTCTACAAATTTGGTGACTCAGAGGAGTTCTTAGCTTGCTCAAACAATTCAGATAAATTGATTTTCACCTATCCAAAATAATTAACTTTCATTTGTCTTTAAGAAAAAGATTCAAAACCATCCTTCAAAACCTCAGCAAATGTTAGAAAATGAACTTTGCTCTCTCACCTAGCTGCTCTTTTACTCTTTAAATACGAGGTTCAGACTTGGGAGACCACTGCTGTTCAGGACAAAAAAAAGCACGTTCTTAGAATTTAAGTAAGGGTTATTAATTATGTGGTAAGAAACCTTTCTCTATCAAGGTGCCTAATGACATTTCAGGGGGAAAAAACCCCACAAACATAGACACATATTTATACCCACAATCCTATGAGAATCAGCTTTGATGAAAAATGGGCTTGCCAGCAACATTGGCATGACAGGTGGGACCACAACTCAAATGTTCCCAGATTGGTAGGCTGTATCTTCATCTACAAAAATCAACAATGCAAGACATATTCAGTCAACATCTTTCACATGTATCAGAGCCCCAAAAGCCCAAGTAAAACAGACAAAGCAAGACGAGTAGCTGCCATACATATTTAGCTCGAATAATACAAACTTGTTATCAAACAAGGTTATCAGACAACAGAAGGTTTCTCCTGTCTAGTCTGTCACAGCGTAAAACATTGAGCAATCCTGACTCTGCACTGAGAAAAGGACAGCAATAGAAAGGCTCTAGGTCCAAGCCACTGGCACCCAGTCTGCCTACCAAGAGTGGAAGAATCTGTGCTGTGTCATCAGATGGCAAAACCCTTCCTTCAGGAGCGGGTAAGTGACAAGATGCAGACGGTGTCTGATCTAGTGCTGCAGGCACAGGACATGTAGATGCAGGACTGTATTTACAAGTAGTTCAGTGCAGCTGAGGCTGTTCAAAACCCATGGAGGAAATTTTTGAAATGCTGGCATAAAAGAGACGGTGACAGCAAGGCAACACTAGCTGCAGGGAAGGCACACTGCACCAAGCCTGCTGGGAACAGCGAAGAGTTCTGGACAACCATTTTATTAATCAAGATACTTTCTCCAAGGTGCTCAGCAACAAGGAAGTGAGACACAGTCAGTCATTCTTTAAGTAGTTTGCTTCTGCAGGTTCAGCTTGTTCCTACCAAGAAAGTAGCAGGTTAAGAAAAACTAAAGGAGTAATAACATGAGGATTAAAACAAAGAGCAAACCTATGGTATATTGTCTCACAGAAAGCATGTGCTGTGGAGTTTCTACAGAAGATCTGTCTGCTCATGGGTCTGGTGGAAGGACTAGCATCCTAACTAAACCTGGTGTCATCTGTTCCCCTGACTGATCTTTCGCTGCCACATCCCCCTTAGATGGTGTACATAAACCACCACAGTTGGAATCCATCAGCTGTGTCAGATAACTGAATTATTCTGACTTCTTAACTAGTGTTTGGAAGTTCTGACAGCCACATTTAATTTTATTAAATGCATTTGTGCTGGCTAAAGCCTTTCATGATGCTTCCTTAGGGCTCTGTTACAGGCTTCAGATTGAGACTGGACTGCTCAGGGTTCATTGTGTTCCTGGAAAAAGGGCTAAATTACAATGGTAATTTTGCACAGCGGTTACTGCTAGTGTCTGCCTGTATTGCTCTTCCCCTCAAGAAGGTTAGAAACAGGAAAATAAATAGAGTTAAGTTTGTGTTTGTTATTAGAAGATGTCATGTTCACATGGTACAGGATGATACATGAGAAATGGTAATGAGATAACAAATTAGCCATCGATTCAGACCCGCCAGTGGTGACTGAAAACCATTATGTGGTGACTGCTCTTTTTTGGGGGTCTGTCTGAAGTATGTTGGTGGTCCTCATGTATTTCCTAGGAGAAAAACATCTGCTGAACAAAAACCACTATCAAAATCAATATAATTAACATCTTTTTTAAACTCTTGGTTTAAAGGAAGGGTGGATCTTTTTCCTGATCCTGAGTTGATCTTTCTTGTGTGACAAATAGAAGCTTTCAGCTCCCAAGTTGTTTTTGTTGGATAAAGAAACAGTTTTATTTCCCAGGTCGGACAGGCTGGCTCCATCTATTAATTTTCATACACTTGCTTATATTAATGTTGATTAATGGTTGATAGTTTCAACTAAGCCTAAAAGATTTCAATACCTAAGTATCCATGCAATTTAATGGACTGAGGTGCCTCTCACTCAAACTACTTAAAAAAAAATTCCAACATTGTTTAATTTAAAACAGATACCAGAGGAGTATGGAGCCCACTTACAAAATAAGCCTCCTGTACATCACTACTCCAATGTCCAGAAAAATCTTCCGGAATCAAAGGTCACACAAAATGGTCAGAACAGAGAATCCTGAGTCAGTCCTTTCACTATGTACATTTTTAGGGGTGCTGAACATTTTTTTACTTTTCCAAAGCCAGCAAAGAAACATCTTGGAAAAAAACTTTAAAATTAAACTTAAGACACACTTCAATATCTTAAATATTTTCCATTTTGAACTATTACTGTCCTATCTACACTTTTTACCTTCTAAGCACTGAAATTAAATCCCACTTTGGATGAAATGTCTAGTACATAATGCTAAAACCAGCAACCTGGGTCATGAGATGCACAAAAGGTCTGTATTTGGTTGAAACTACAGGCAGGCAAAACATGTGCTTACATAAATGGAAGATTGCCTACCAACACACAGAATCACAGAATGTTGGGGATTGGAAGGGACCTCGAAAGATCATCTAGTCCAATCCCCCTGCCAGAGCAGGAACCTAAATGAGATCACACAGGAAGGCGTCCAGGTGGGTCTTGAATGTCTCCAGAGAAGGAGACTCCACAACCTCCCTGGGCAGCCTGTTCCAGGGCTCTGTTACCCTCACTGTAAAGAAGTTTCTTCTCAAGTTTAAGTGGAACCTCCTGTGTTCCAGCCTGTACCCACTGCCCCTTGTCTTTTAATTGGTTGTCACCGAGAAGAGTCTGTCTCCATCCTCGTGACACTCACCCTTAATATAAACATTAATGAGGTCTCCCCTCAGTCTCCTCTAAGCTAAAGAGACCCAGCTCCCTCAGCCTTTCCTCATAAGGGGGATGCTCCACTCCATCATCTTGGTGGCTCTGTGCTGGACTCTCTCAAGCAGTTCCCTGTCCTTCTTGAACTGTGGGGCCCAGAACTGGACACAATATTCCAGATGTGGCCTCACCAGGGCAGAGTAGAGGGGAAGGAGAACCTCTCTTGACCTACTAACCACACCTCTTCTCAATCACAAAAAACTGCATTTAGGATTTTTAATGACTATTGTTTCTTACATGATATGCAGTCTGTTGAAACACAGATAACTCATATAGAAAAGGAAAAAACTGCTCAACCTATACTTGCATCCACCACACACCACGCCTATTGGAATCGCAGCCTCCTAAGGCAAAGGCAAGTTTCTTGGTGCTGCCGCTCACACGCAGGGAGGATACTCTCTGCTTTTAGAGAATCCAGCTCACCTTCCCCTGATTTCTATTAGAGCCACCCTTGAGGCTAGTTTGAAATAAGATAAATTAGAGATGAAAATAACGAATGACATCATCTCCTGCACCAGTGAAAGACAGACTCTCACAATGTATTTACTGCTATGCTACCAGGCATCTACTGAAAATCCCAAATGCTGAGGCTTTCATTATACTGCAGTGTAAAACTCAGCTGATGATGGAGAATTTCTTGAAGGACAGTGCTTTGAAGGGCAGGTGCTCACTCATGGTGCTCTTATAGTGGGTGAGCTTGGAGGGGGAAATCCAGACAGAAATACAGTCAGTAGGCTGCTGGGTCATATTTTCTTAATTTGAATGCTTACTTCAAAACTTTATAGTGACAGTTCTGAACTACAAAAATTTACATGCGATCACAAAGTTACGGTATTTACTGAAGCGAGGAGGAGAGAAAAGGAAGAGAAGGATTGGGGAAGAGGGGAAAGGAAGAAAGCAAATGAAAAGGAAAAGGGGAAGGAGAAAAGGAAAAGGGAAAAGGAAAAAGAGAAAAGGGGAAAGGAGGAAAGGAAAAGGGAAAAGGAAAAAGAAGAAGAAAGGGAAAAGGAGGAAAGGGAAAGGGAAAAGCCAGAGGAAAAAAAGGCTCAGAATCAGTAAATTCACAGTAATCTAATAGAGGAAGATTTTGATTGTATTCAGTAATGTAATACTGTAACTGAGGAGTCACCTATGACAACTGGAACGTTATTTTGTTACGTGTTTTTCGTGGTTAAAATTTGCATTTTTTGAAATAGAAAGTCTTATGGGAAGTAAGGCTTGTAAAACTTGGCCTTTGAAAAGTATTTTCTCATACCATATTCATGCAATCAAAAAGTTAAATTACTCCTTTCCCCCTCCTCTCTAATTTTTTGGTTTATTTCTCTTTGATGAACAGCAGCAATTCTGCAAATAGTATATACTCAAGGATTATAAACAGAGTGGTGGGGGAAATGCTACATATAAAATGCTGTTTTAATGAGCTTTACCAAAAAGGATAAATGTAGAATCAGACATCCAGCACCTTTCTCCTCCCTCTTGATGTCTCTTACATTGTAGAAGGCAAATTGCAGACACATCATAGACACTAAGGCAGTCCTAGTAAAATGTAGGCTGTTTTGTCCCTCTTTCAAGTTCCTGTGATTGAACTTGGGAAAGACCTTTCTATGATCTTGTGATCAAATGCTGCCATTCAAACAAGAAAGACTAACAGAAATGGCCAAGAAATGGGCTTTTAGAGCTGCTAAGGATGGCTGACAAGCATAATGACATTGTTGTTCAGACCAAAAAAAAAAAAAAAAATCAAATAAAATGTTAGCCTCCTGCTTTCCCAGTGCTTTCAGGCTGAATTGCTTTTATCTGTTGTGCAGCACCATTTGAGGAGGAGAAAGGGGAGAGAGAGACTTATCACGCAAGAGACTCCCAGTATTCAAAACATATGGAAACTGCTGTTGTGATACCACTCATCTTATTTTGTCTGGATGAATCACAGAGGGAAAGATTTTCACACGCTACTTCAGACACTTCATGCCACTTCACGCTCTCAGGAGGGAGCCCTGCAGAGGAGTCATCAATGCTCCTCTGGTGGCAAGGAAAGGCAAGATCAGGAAGGGAGGACAGGCCTCATATACTCCTTTCTCATTATATGTGCCTTCCCTCTCTCACACTCCATTTCTTGCTACGCGGTCCTTCCTAAGAGCATCAGCACCAAATTTCTCCCAAAACACTTAAGGACACACCAAGCACCTGAGGCTGACTTCTGTTCACAAAAGCACTCAGAAGTTCAGATACATATCCTCTTTCTTTCAAGCCACCTAATTCTTTGCAAGCTCTGTCAGTAAAAACGCATTGGAGAAAACCCTCCAGATCAGCCCTGAGAGAGCAAACCCACCTGAGAGCCTCCATAAGGATGTCCACTGCCCAAGCATGCTCAAGGGCAGCAGCCGCTGTGTCCCCATTGAGCCCTGCGGACAGCACTGACCAGGCACATGTCACCCAGTTACTTACTGATTTACAGTGGTGTTCCAAACATGGGAAAAAACAGTGCTCCCATTTTATTGGGATATCTGAAAAGGCCAGTCCCAGAGGCCTCCACTTCTGGCTGAAATATGGATGTCCAAAGGAGTGTGTCAAAATATATCTGTTTGTACATTGTCAAGCTTTGATAAAACTTTTTTGTTCAGGTTAGTTGGAATTTATGGGGCAAAGGTTCAGACTGAAAGTTCTGATTTAAACTTCTCTATACTTCGAATTTAAAAAATATTTAATATGAAAGCAAGTGGAAAGCGTGAGGGAGGAAGGAAGGAGAAGAAAAGGAAGAATTTTTCTGTGAAGGAGTTGAAAGGGAAGCAATTCCTCTCGGTTTAAAAAAAAAAAAAAGGATCATGTAAACCACTTGCTGGATATTATTGAGCATAACACATAACACACTATGAGCTCAAGTGGTCAGTCTGTGCTCAACTAGATGGATACCCTTGCTCAAGTTAGCTTTTTAAATGAGTTTTAAACTAGCTGGCTCAGGTGTGACAACACTATACTGTAGCAGTAGGGCCTGCAAAGCAGATGTACTCCATCATTTAAAGTGTCCTGGAGGGACTAATAAAGTAATGCAGGAGAGGAGGAAACAGGAGGAGTTGTGCCACTGCTGATGCATAAGCAGAATCCCTCCCTGAAATCTGAATCATGTACAAATGGCTTTACAATGTTCCACACTGTTTCATGCTCTGATTTGCATGTTTTTATTTGTTTGTTTTGCTTTGTTTTAAATTGCCAGCCCTTTAGACCTAAACAATCTGAAATTCAAGCTGTGAATCTATCTGGCTCATAAATTCTGCCTGCCATAACACCTGTGCAACTCATCTGTCTTGTCTTGGATTTTACAAGTGCATCCAAGGAACAGGACTGTCCCTGGATCGGAAACTTGTCACCACTTCTCCTGCTCCTGCATGAGGCCCAACAGAATTCAGTGCATGTGCTCTCAGTTGTGCTAGTTATGCAGCAGTAACATATAGAATAGACTTTTTTGTTAATAAGCAAGTATACCTGCCTTTGCATATAAAGGGAATGGATCTGTTGAATTAGAAGATACACGTAGGCACTCTTCAAAGCAGAAATGCAATGTGAGTTAAAAGAAAAAACTAGTTTAGATAAGCTGTGACACAGTTCATTACCACTAGATATTACAAATGGGAAAAGAATGCAATTCTCCATTCATGCTGCAGACTTCTGGAAAT
Organism: Antrostomus carolinensis; assembly: GCF_000700745.2. Classification (NCBI taxonomy): domain Eukaryota; kingdom Metazoa; phylum Chordata; class Aves; order Caprimulgiformes; family Caprimulgidae; genus Antrostomus; species Antrostomus carolinensis. Next base: position 37,096 of record NW_010307083.1, on the reverse strand, counting down.
CTTAGGAAAGATATGATAGGTGATACTGTGACAGAAAGAAACAAGGAATGATCTTTTCTCATTTATATGCCATATTGTTCTCTAACTTCAGTCTTATAAACCAAACGAAAGATCTTAATCCAAACTGCGGTAATACTGTTTTATACATCATGACCAGAATTACTGCAATACTGCAAACAAACTCAGCTTACGTGTTTTTTATTACTTCCATTCACAAAGTAATAAAAAAATCTGTGAAAGAATTTCTCATTAATTATAAAGCCAGATTACAAAAGTCAGTATTTCATAATATAGTTATTTAAAATAGAAAAATATCTGGTTCTTTTCCTAAGAACTAACAGAGCAGTACAAGCTCAAATAAAACAGACAAATATTTAGCAGATCTCTGAGATCATCCCCATCACCATCATCTTTATATATTTCTGGAAAAGTAAGCCTTAGACAATGTCAGCACTCTGTCTTCTCTCAAGAAATTCCCTGAAGAGCCCAAACTACGTGATTTAGTGCTGACACACACCTCATAATATCTGAAACACAAATTAACCCAACTCATGTTCCTCCAAGAAGTAAGTGCATATCAGCTATCGGGGTTTACTGGGTAAACATCTCATTCTCTTTCCTGCTAATTAAAGGGAGTCTTTGTTTGAGCTAATTTGAAAGGAGATCACGTTGTGAGTAGATTGGGGAACTTTTTTTCTTTAAAGTATCTCTTGTCTTTAAAGAATATACAATCTTCACATTCCAAGAAATCTAGGAAATTTGGAATGGATCTTTGCAGCAAGGCACGGAACGTGCGCTATGAAACCAGAAGCATCTACGCAAATCTCAGCACAGCAAGGACAACTGAAGGTTACATAAACAGCATTCTGCAGGGAAAAAAAAAAAAGAGGCAAAGATGGAAAAACTCATATTGTTCAGTGATCAAAAATTACACACTTCACATTTGAAATTCTCAAGAATGCCATGAAGCAACACAAGTATCATCTGACTTTTAAAGGCTGTCTTTGAAAGGAAGGAGACAGTCCAAGGAGCACTTGATTTCAGTTGAAATCACAACGCATTGGAGTTCTATGGCTGAAGAGGCGGTACAGGCTGGATTAACTACAAGCAATACTTGGCCAAGTACCGGAAGGAAGGCAAAGCCAGAAGCCTCCGCTGATGGTGTGTGACAGCCATGGCTCTAAAAGGTAGAGCAGAACATGGAACACTGACGAGGTTGGCCACAGCACAGAAACCTGCATGAGCCACAAAACAAAGCTACAGAGACCTAACCGGGAAATTGCTTTCAAAGCAAAAGGTTTTGTATTTTCTACTAATTCAGTACCCATCCTGTAGTTTCTTGTTTAGAAAATCCATCTTTATAGCCTTCTCCTGCAAAATCTATGTGATCTTAACCATTTTGTCATGTCTGAAAAATGAAACTCTATTTTCCTAGGCACACTCTCTTCTGGCAGCTGCATATACCTTTGAGGCACCTCTTAACATCCAACACGACCGAGGCAACAGGTCCAAAGAGCCCATTCTGTACTGAGCAGTTTGTCAGAGAGACTTCAGTTGGGGACTGCCACCTGTATGTTGCTGAGGACATGGGAAGCACCTGTGGTCCAAAGCAGGAGGAGTTACAGTGGCCTCATGGTCATCACCAGGACTCAGGCAGGTCAATAATAGAAGGAATTTGAGATTTTAACTGTCTGTCAAAGATGAAGACTGGGAACTGACAGAAGTTAAAAGGATGTTTGGAGGGTTTGAGATGTAAAAGAAATTTCTGCTAACAATGAGCTGAGCATGTGCATTCATGGAGCACAGAAAGCAAAAGATAACAGTGATTCCATAAAAAGTGACAGCCAGGAATTTGAAACAGGATAAAGAAATAGAAAATCTGTTAAACAGTTATTTTTTACTAAAGTCTTTACATGGATTTTATTTTCTGATACAGCAGGGAAGGATTTATATACTGCAGTCAGCAGATAACAATGAAAATATTTACAAAACCGAATTCTTAGAAGGTAGAGAATATAAAGGATTCAGATAACATTAACATCGTATACATTAAAGGAACTGAGGATAAAACTGAGATAATTAGGCTTCTGAATAAAGATAATTTCCGAGGTTAATAATATATAAAAGAAAAACCCCTTTTTAAACTAGCTTCACTGAGTATTACCAGTACCAAACCTAGTAGAATGCCCTTTATTCTGTTTAAGCTATCTGTAGCACTCAACGAATGCTTTAAGCTAACTACAAACCAGTATCTAGTTTCTATCCTTGACTGCTGTTTTGTTTTGTTTAAAATGTCAAATACATACACATATATACCGAGAGCAAGACAGAAAGACATGGATATTTATAGTAATGTATCACTTACCATGATAAAGTGAGGTAAACTCCCCAAGAATATATAGTTTCGGAAGAGTTTTTCGGTGTTTTATACATATAAATGGAGAGACAGTGAAATAAAAAGATAAAGCACCGAAATAAGAGAATGGGGCTAAAAATTTATCAAACAAAACATTTTAAGTTCATTCATTCAGAAAAACAATTTGCAGCATCACTATTGACAAACAAGATATCATTTGTTCATCCACTAAGAGAAAAACAGTGTAAAATGTTGCATGGTTAACCCGCAACTGGAATATTGTTTTCTCATGACCCTTTTAGCCACAATATAGTAGAAACATGTTGCTTTAAATACATTATTCCATGTTCTAAGTATACTACCCTGAAGTAAAGATTAAGTATTTGAATTTACTCTCCATGGTTGGAGAATCTAAGAGATGACCTAAGAGAAATTTCTAAACTAAGGAGAGGGGCAGAAAATATCCATTCACTCAAGTGAAATAAGTCTGTAAAAATGCAGTGCTTGGGTCCTTTTCAAGAGAAAAATGGATGGCCAATAATGATTAAAGCAAGATATGAGGTATTATCAAATACATCTGCATTGTTGCAGATAATGTCTTTCTATTTAAGAGTTTCTGATCTAAGTCAGTCCCAAAATACCACAGTTGCTTATTACCTGTGGGGTTCCTAACCTACACAAGAATAGTACTTCCCTCTTCTTTCTTTTTGTCAGATATTTGTAACCTGCTATTAAAATTAGCAATAAAAGCCACATAAAGCTACTACGAAAGAGGAAGATTCTTGACTGTGCACTATAGCATTCATGTGTCTCACTTGCTTTAAATTTTCCCTGAGATAGGAATTGGCCCAATGTCCTCTGACAACCAAAAGTATTTACAAAGCAAATGAGATTTAGGAAGTACTATAATGACTAGAAAATGCTGTGAGGGAGCATAATGGACTAAACAGCAGAGGATAATTACCGCAATTGAGGCATGTTCCTGTGAAATTCTAGAGAGAAAAGTAAGAACTCGTTAAGTCTTTGCATTTATTCAAAAAGAGAAAATTAAGTTTTTTAAAGACATTCAAGGATACTGAGAGCTCAAGAAAAACTCTTGTACCCTAAGCTTGCCCATCCAAAGAGAAATCAATTTGTTACTGGCAGAAAAGCTTGGAATTTTTTCTTGAATTCAGTGATTGCAAAATGGGATAGATTAGCAGGATTATATAAGAAGTCCCCAATTCACCAATAAAAAGAGATGCAGCACTGAAAGACTGAGGGTGAGCCATTAATAGTGCCCTTCACATCTTGATGGAGACATACAGTGCAGACACATTCATTTGCTGACTTCTCTTTCAGAGTGCCAATATGGAGCCTATACAACTAGTTTCACGTGGGGTGCACTCTCTATAGGAAGAAAATATATCCAGTAGGCCCTGGACTATTTATCATAGAAAAGCAGTGCTGATAATGGGAAAACAAAAACAAACAAACAAAAACCACTAAAAAAAAAAAAATTCCCTCAAAGCTACTCAGAATATTTATGAAGTTCACATGGAACCTGCCAAGCACTGAGAGTTTGCAGATTTCTGGAGACAACTGTACTTTTTCAGTCTGGAAGAAAAGCAAAGTTATTAACTAATTATTTATTGGACAACCGATTATTTTGTACTGTATATCTAAGACTGAACATCATGAAATGCTTATTAGTTGAGCAAGCAGGACAGTGGAGAAATTCCCTTTGGAATGGAACAAAGCCAAGGAGTTGGACAGAGAAGCACCTTTAACAAGAGTAATTCACTAACACAGACACAATACCACTCAGTTTAGCTAGGCATTACACGTCTGGCCAGTAAAATGTTTCAAGTGCCAGAAAATAACCTTTACATTGTCACTGGGTTGAAGCAGAGCTGTCTGGAGCTGCAAGTGCTCAGCTCTACCATTTTTAAGAGACAACAGACAGTAGCTAAAGTTAGAAAGTTAAACAAGGAATGATGCATTTTTGCCTTGGGAACATAAAGAATACAGAGCCTCCAGAGTGCCCTGTGTGCCCTCTTTTCCTTGCAGATGCAACATTGCTTTACCCTTTCCTACCATATTGTTGCTCTGGGTCAGCTTAGACGTGTGACTCCTGGTTGGGCTCAAACATCCAAGTACATAACAGTGACTCTCCTGCAATTTCTATCTTATTTCCATTTTTTTAAAAAATCCATTAAACTTACATCTGATTTACCAAGGAAACACTGGTTGTGAAAGAGCTCTGTATTCAAAATGAATGTTTGAGATAACTCCTTATCGAAGTCATGGCCCATGGTTTATTCACTATGAAAGCCAGAGCCACGGTGCTCAGTCTTTCTGATGGGCTGTTCAGCATCATGGGAAAGCTACCTACTCCAGTCCTTCTACCATTGTGGCTTGGTCTACTGTCAGGCACAACTGTCCTCACAATATATGAACATTTTATCCTATAGACATGGTATTCTCACACCCATACATCCCACTGTGTCTCTGGGATCACATCTCATGGAACACAACTGGGCAAGACAGCATGGATGGAAGCTAGCTGACAAAATGGTTTGTCTGGTCCATAATCCCACTGCCTCAGGAACCAGGGTAGTGCAAAATGGCCTGCAGCCAGGCTGATTTCTTTCTTGATGAGCCTCATGCAACCTTCTATTAGCTGACAAGCCTGAACTAGAATATCAGAGCCTTGGTGAGAGGAAATGTGGATAAAAATGTAAAACCCCCCCAATCCACTGCTACACCTGAAAGAAATCCAGCTGAAAATCCTAAATCAATTTAACTTAACCCTAAAAAGATTGATTAATTTTCTGTCGCAGTAAGATGATGTCTTTGAGCAGTAGAGGTTAGTAACAGATACTGTTGCACACTTTCACTAATGTTCTCCAGTTTCTAATTTTTTAACTGAAATCCATAAAGAGGTCACAGCAAAAAACAGAGATTATTTTCTTTCTATAACAATTACTGAGGTGCTGGGAGGATAATTTTCAGACTCTGATTGTGGTTTTCCAAGTACACTAGGAGTCTTGATTTTCCTTCCTTCTCCGTGCAGGCAGATAAGCAATGGCCAGGAGGGGGATACAGCAAGATGCTTCTCTTTGCTGAGAGGCTTAAATACAAGGTCATAGAACAGATGTATAGACTAAGTAGAAGCTGTAACAGGAAACTATATCTAGAAGAAGAAACTAGGACGGATTGTTTTTTGCACTGGATCAAAGGTAAATGAATATGAGTGGCCAGTATCACTTGAATCGACCCAACTGCTCAAGTAATCATGTTTGTCCTCTGTCTTCTTCTTAAGAAGAAGAGGAATGAATAAGAAAAATCTTTTAAAGATGGATTTGAAGAGTGCCCTACTCTAATAATGAGGCACAAATATTCTCTTTTATGTTGATCAAATACCCTACGATAATTTCTAATTATCTGTGTTTGGAGCTACAACAGCTGTCCTCCAAAAATGGGATCTTACAGATATCTAGTGCATAGTTGAGTGAGTTCAGTTACTGGTTCAGTGGCTCTGCCCCAAGATGTATTATGCTTTATCTGCATCTGAATGGTACTCAGATAAATGAAAACTCTTAGAATAGTCACTTCCCAGCTTATCCTTGCAACTAAATACCATCTGACACAACAATCCTGAGAAAAACACAGCAGACAATTTTCCCACATGGACACCTTCTTCAGGAAACTAAGAGCTGATTCAGGTCCTTTAACTGAAAAAGTAGCAAACCATTAAAATCAAATTTGTGTACCTTTTGGAACAGAAGTAAGTGATCATGCTATCTTATCAAGACTCCTATTTTGATGTTCCATATTGTTCATGTTGAATACCCAGTATATTCCTGACTAATTTTAAAATTTAAAAAAAATAAAAATATTTTCAACTTCTAGCTTTTATTCTTTCCCATGTATCCTTTTTGTCTCAAGCAGGCACTGTGAGAATATTATGCTTTATTTCTGGCTCAGATGATGTGTTTTCTCTGAGACAACCAGGAATGAGACCACGGAGCAGGCAGGGCTATAATGACAAAGCTGCACTTACTGATTCCTTGCTATTCATACTCTTTCCATTGGGTGTTGCTATGATATTAAACAGATTCCTTCTGAGACTCAATGTATGCACATAGAAAGGCACGCCAAAGGTTTAAGGTCTCTGCCTATGTTGCTTTGCCCATTGTTCTACGCAGCCCAAGTCTGTTGTACTTCAGAAAGCTGGTGTTGTACTTCATTACTTGGTGTTGAGAAAAATTGTCAGTGACTACTTTTGAAAAAGAATTCCATAAAATGGAGTCTTCCAGCTTGTACTAAAAGTTTTACATTCTTTCATGAAGGTGAACTAACTAAAATTTATATGTGCATTGCAGCATTCAATTACTGTACACAGTAGCTGTGCAGATGGCTCTCTTTTAATTAGAGTACTTAGTGCATCTTGTGCATAAAGAACCTGGCAATGAATAAAGAAGAATTTAATGAAAGTAATCAAAAAAGGAAATAGTTTAATGGAAGTTAAAAAGAAAAAAAAAAAGATAATAACTTAGGATGCAATTCTTGCAAGGATTTCCTGTTCATTGAAGGTAAATCTTTAGACAATCTGAGGGAGAAATCTTTGCAGATTTGTGGTCTTGTCAAGCACTAAGAATCAGGCAGTTGATCACTAAACTTTGCACGGCTGATGAACACATACATGACAGCTGAAGATTTCAAAAGCAGGATACTGGCTGGAACTGGGCTTTCGATGTGGTATGGACACACCACTGAATTTATTCTATGGGTATTGTCAGAAAACGTCAGGATCACATTAAGTTAGGGCAAGTACAAATGGTATAAAATCACTTCATATTTGAAATATCCTCAGTATTAACAGCTGCTGCTTTTAATGCTAGTAACACTAACTAGTAATGCTATCTAATAACTGTAAAGAATACAAAGCTATTACAACCTGAAATCCTGGCTATTTTTTAACTTATAGGCAGTTGCTGATCTAGATAGATTCTTAGGTTGTTAGAAAAGCACCAGCATTTACTTATGTGTTTTTTGCTCTAATTGGAAAAAAACCCACAGACAATATATGAATTTAAACGGAAAAAAATGCAGTAAGCATGATTTTTATATGTACTTATATTTGCTACTGTCAAACATAAATGCTTGAACAATACTAGCTTGAGCAAGGAAGAAGTTGTCATGGGTCATAAATGGTAGGCTTCAACCAGGAAAGCTGTACGCCCTCTTAGCAGGGCCACTAATACAAGCCACTCGCAACATAAATTCCAGCATTTCTGTACTCTAAACTCTTCAGTGAATTTTAAACTTTGTAATTATGGCTCAACTTACCTGGTAGACCGGGTGGGGTTTTCAGATATTTGCCATTAAAATGCTGAATTACTACTTCACATTTTTCTGTAGACTCCATTCTGGAAAAGAGAAGAGGGTGGGATGGGGGAGGAGGTAATATGTGTTACTAGACTGCTATGAAGTGCTCAGTCAGCAAAACAAACAGCAAAAGGAGAAAAAAAAGGACAAGCACAGATGCTGAGAGAAATCTTCAAAGCTGTTCTTGCTGATTTCTGCAGAGAAACGGGTTGAGCTCATAATGGTACAGTGCAGCTTACAAGGAAGACCTGCCACCCTCGAAGCCTGCAGCTGCACTCCTGGCTGGGTGTGTGCTGCAGCACTGTCAATGAACAGTCCTCCGGGGATCACCCTGAACAAGGACATTCTTTATGCTCTCACGTGCTGCTTGGAAATGCAAAGAACATCTTTCTAGATTCCTTGTGCATCCAAAATAACTTCAAATGGCATGAAAAAAAAGAAAATACAAGATTTGGAGAAAAAATGTAGAGGATTAAGAAACAATTATTAAAGATTTCAATGCTAAAAAAATAACCTGCAAGGACAGATTGTATAGCAAAACCAAAGACAATGTATATATGCCTATTAAAACATAAAGCCAAAGTTTGGGTGAAGACAGTAATTTACAGGTAATGCTGGTAGTTGAAATGCCTTACTGTTCATCTCATATGACCTCAAGATAACTTTAAGCATTGAGACATTAAAGTATTAACAGTTAACTGGTACATATATTATTGAAGGAACTGTAAAGAATACAAAGCTACTATTCAAATCCCAAACCATGGTTATAAGACATCTGGGAATTCACCATTCTTTCAGGTCTTGTAAATTGACTGCACACTAGTCTAGAGAACAGTTAACTGCTACAGAGTGTGTATAGAAGCTTTGAAGAGAGGAAAGACAGAAATGGAAAGAAGCAAGTAAAAAGAAAAATCATATTGCTTCTGTTTTTCTTAGAAAAAATGTGTTTAAAAAACATGTTCAATGCTCCTTCAATACACCAGTGTTTACCTCCAGGTACTCTTACCGAAATAACTCCACTGACATAAATATTGCTTCCTTCTCACCAGCTAGATCTTTTTAAAATTAATCTATCTACCATCCTTCCCGTGACACGGTTTTGGGCAAGAGTAACATGTATTCCATGTGGCTCATATAGAGTTTACAGCAGTTTGTCTTCTGGGGTGCATGTGTAAAGGACCACCCCACCATCACAAAAAAAAAAAAAAATAATAATAAAAAAAAAATCATAATTTTAAAAATCCCAATTTTTATTAACTCTCTGTGTAAGTTAAAGTATTTTGTCAGTTTGTTTCAGGTGGAATCATTAAAAATTGTTCCTTCCAGGTTGTATCACTGCATATGATGTGGCTAGGCCATTTCTACAAGCACAAAGACAGCAACTTGGATTGTTCACTTTGGCTTCATTCAGATTTAACTAAGCGAATGTCTGCACTGAGCTTTTAGAAACTCTTGTCTCTGAAAGAATAAATGCAATAAAAGTCTGTTTTCTGTAGCTGCAGGCGCTTAGTGTCAAACCATGTTATGTTGCACCACACAGCAGTGACAAATTCATTTTAATACATGGGGTACATTTTAACAAGCCAAAGCAGTCCCTGCAAAGAATGCAATATATAAGCTGCCAAGTGAAAGAGACTCAGTGCACTTCATGCATTTTATGTGGGAAGAGAATAAAAGTGAAACCCACAGTGTTCTGGGATAAAAAGGCCATCATTGGAATAGCACTCTGAGAAAGAATGTGCACATTTTCTTCTCAAGTTTCACAATTAAGGGCTCTCAAATGCCATTGCTAGCTATCTGTAATCTGGCACACGCTTTGCTTGAAACCGACACTGGCATTATCGACTCAGTTTGAAAAGGCAACGCAATAGACAAAAGCCAGCTATAGTGTTCCCTTCACATGTGCTGCTGAGGAACAACTGCATCCATCCCACTTCTCCCCTACCTGAGTCCCCACACGCCTTCTGCAAGGTGTGCCTGTGGGCAGACCTTCCTCCTGGCCACGCTGAGACGGGCCTGGCAGCTGCTAATGAATCTGGCCTGCATCTATCCCAGGGCCACCTAGGGATGAATTCTCATTTTCACTTGTCCACAGTACCTGTTTTTTTTTAGAAATTACCCTTTCAAATTCTGTTCTTCAGGCTGTTTAGCTCATTGACTGACTGGGAAGTAGGGGCACAGAGCAACCGGGTATATTACTAAAATTGTCTGGTATTTGCCATCATGAGACTCCAGTTTTAGTTTAGTTGAAAATTTGATCAAAGTCAACCACTTAGGCAGCAATCCCTATGGCAAGTGCCTACCCATAAGCTGACCCTATGTGCACACTTTGATCTTTCTCTTCTTACTTGTTTTAGACTAGCCATACCTGAGAAGAGGCCCAATAAAAATATACTTTTCTTAGGTCCACACTAATAAACTCTACCTACCTTTCTTCAAAAAGCTGTGGCACTCCTCTGTTGTAGACTGTGTTTGGAAACTTGGGGGAGATGGACAAAATGTGCTTTTTGTCATAAATTTATTCTCATCTGAGATAGCAATGTTTCAAAACATTGGTTGACACTGGTATTTAATAAAAATATAATTAACAATAATGTTACATGTTAAAAGTTAGCTTCCAGGGGACAGCTTTTCTACAAATGTCACCAGAGCAGAGGTAAACTTGGGGGAAAAGCAGTCTTAAATTCACTGGTTTAGTGTTGGTGTATTTTTCATAACTCATAGAACAAAAATGTGGCAAATGATAATATTCTGGAGAAAAGATAAAGATCTTAGATGCTTCAAAACCCTATATAGAACGATATAGTTATTCAGCTCTCCTGCTGGAAAGGACAGGATATTAGATACTAGCTTCACATGGTAAACAAAATTTGCTTTCAATCAGATCATTCACAAAGTATAATTTTCAAATTCCCTTCAACAGTATGTTTTTGGTGCTGATCCTAAGAGGATCTTAGATAATAACTCATGTTTAAATGCAATTTGGAGATAACTGTAATATATCTGTGTATTATTTTGAATCAGGAAATTCACCGCAGAAAAAAAATTATCAAAGTCATAGTCCAGATCCTTATGATATTTTTAAAGGTACACAAAATGATCTAAAACAAAGCAATTAACAAACATATAAGAATTTATTTTCACCTGTGTCTATATATCTCCAGGTTCTGGAAACTAAGTTGTAAAGTTCCCAAATACAATATGAGTAACTAGACTGTCTATACTCTACCCAATTGGAAAGGAAGTGAACATAAAAAAATATCAAAAGGAAGACTATTTGATGATTTTTTTCTAGCCATAGTTTGCAAATATAAGATATTTCAATTTGATTAGTAAAAGAACAAAAAAATTGGGGGTGCTTAAGCAAGTATCAAAACCAAATAGTTTTATGTTCACATCTTGCTATTAAATATTTATTTTAGATAATTTAAAAAACCTCTACAGACCACAGTGGCTCCAAAGTAGTCATTATGTGCTGCTACAAATAATAGGGAACATTTACCATGAAAAAAAAAAAAGGAAAAGGGGTTTTTTAAAAAAAATAAAGCTCTTACACATGCTTATTATAAAGATTAATGCAGTGTCAAGAAATAATAAAATTTATATACAAGGAATAACATGATGATTACACAATTATTACATGAGAAATATTCAGTAGCCTGTAATTACCAGTTAGTAGTAAAATGTGGGTTTGGTTTACCTATAACCTATAGTCACTTGGCTTAATAATAATAATAATAATAATAATAATAATAATAATGTAAGTGAGAATCAGGACTATATTTTTTTATCTCCAGAGTAAATATTTTGGCATATGAATAGTGTTGTTTTCTTGTATTTAGACAAGCAGGAGTACTAAATCTTGGGAGGCAATGTTTCTTTACTATTTAAGGCATTTTACAAAGATGGAAGTAGGTAGGTATTAGCAATATTATACAGAGGAGGAGTCTGAATAGCTGAAATAACTGTTATAATACACACCAGAGTTGTGACAAGAATCAGATAAATTTGAAAGAGAAATTAGGCAGAAACATTTAACTGCAAGGAAGATCATCCACTGGCACACATTAAATAGAAAAGAGATGGTACGTTTTTTTTTTTTTTTTTGGTGATGTCTTCACTTCTGAAAGTTGTATTTTAGTAAAAGCCACGTATTATCTTAGTATTAGGTAACTGGGAGTACTTCAACTGCCTGTGATACAAAAGAGGTCAGGGAAAATGATCTTCAGGTCTCAAATACTCTAAAGCTACAAGATAAGTTTGATTAGTATGAGACTTCTTAATACCTCCTTATGTTCTGCTCCTCATCCTTCTATGGCAATATGTTCACTAATTTCTTTAATTTATTTTGCTAATTTAATTCCAGGCATTCTAAGACCCTGATATGGTGGTAACCTGTGATATTCTCTCCTGTAACTAACCTAGGTATCTTATGTTCCAAATTTTTCATCTGGTAAGAGATTGCTTCAAGATGTTTGTGCTTTTTGGTTTGAATTCATTTTATGCTGGAAAAACTGTTCCCTTTTTCATTTACAGCCTAGGAAGATATATTAATTTTGATAAGTTCTCCTCATCGCTCATAAATTGTATCTTTTCCCAACTCTTCCTGCCTGTATGTTCTTCATGTTCAGTCATGTTTGCATGAACAACAGGAGCTTGTTTACTAACTAAGATAAATATACAAAATCTGCAGAAACCACTCTGGTGAGGACAGGATAGGCTCCTCTTCTCTGGGGATATGGTCCATACCATACCTCGCAGAATGACCCATTATGCCAAGGTGACTGTTTTAAGCTGCCTAAGTGAGTATCTCTGCACAGAGCTACAGCGCTCTCCATAAAGTAACTTCTGTTTCAGAAGAAATCCAATATAACTAAATGACACCTACGATACCCTGAAAGATGCACAGTTTCCTTTGAGGAAAAGAACATACAAATTAAAGGCTTGGCTCTCTCACTTTGGTTCAGTGGAAACTGGAGCACATCCATGTCTACTGAAATCCATGCAAACCTATAAATAGAATAATGATCCTGTGGGGGCTCAAAATCTTGTTTCCCATTTTCTGTTGCTCCCTTTTAGTTGCTGAGTTGAATACTGTTTCCAAAGAATAAATTTAAGACATATAAAACACAGACAAGTAGGAGATAAATTTAATAAAAAACATACGCAGGCAGAGAAAAGCATCCCATTGAAAGCTCTTCCAAAAGACCAAAGCAGGGAAAAGACAAGGATGAAGCCCAAAATCCCAATAACAAAATGGGTAAATGCTGCCCTACAGACCATCCAGCTCTGTCACAAAACGATGGAAGCATCTCCTCGCTATATCCTTTTGCTCTGAGATGACAGAGACAGCTAATTGAGAATCTCTTGACTTTGGTCATTTGCTGAGAACAGCATCATAACATTCTTTTACGACAGTTTGTGTTGGACAAATTTTCTTATGTTACTGGAAAAGAATAGTATGAACACAGTCATTTCCACCTAGACCCAGGCTGATTTATGCTACTGTCTTCACAGTCTCAGGTTAAGTATTATACTGGTGCCCGCCAGCAGTGCAATACTTGACTGCCTGACTGTCACCATTTCCATCATAAATTTCTGTTTTCAGAGGCTTATGACTTTGTTGTAAAATGTCGCTTGGGGGGTGAATCTTGCAAGGTCGTTTTAAGTTACAAGACAGCAAACAAAATAAAAAAGTTAGTGGTTTCTAACTCTCTCTTTACACTTTATCATTTAAAAGGACCTCTAAAATGCTTGCTTTGCTGTTCAACTGAGTGTGGTACATGTATGTATGGTATCATTAATATTACTATCTCTATAGGGAGGATACATAAAAAAATACTTGAATGGTAATTCACTGTGGGGTTATAAAACACATTTTTTATTTCATTGATTCAGTGGTATCAGTAAGTCTCTCCCCAAGGTATATCCCAATGCCTCCTTACCCCCTTTTCCATGTGCCCAGGGAGTTCTTCAATTAAACTCGCAGTACCTCTGGCTTGGATTATTAAAATTGCTCAGCCAAATTATTTCATGGCTCTTAACTTTCCTTGTTCCTCCCTCTTCACCTTTAAGGGCTTCATATCCATTTTCATGTTATGGAGTCCCACTGATATTTGTCCCGGGATCCTGCCCCACCTGTTCCACTCTGGAGTTTGCTCCAGCTCCATGGCTGGCAATTTTCTTAGTGATGTACTGAGTCTAGCAAAATTTAGTCCAGGTTGCAACACCAGATGGAAATGTGAGATACCTTCTCCCACAGATCTCCCCAGCACCCTGAGGTGATGCTGTAAGCCCCTTCACAAAGGGAGGCCTTTCAATGGAAATTTATCACCACAGGCATTGGAATATTTTACAAATATCACACAAAGTCTTTGGGGCGTGTTTGGGATTTCCAGTTTCATCTGAGATACCCAATTATAAAGTGATTTCCTGTGTAAGATGCGGGATGTGACAGATCATTCTTTCGACTCAAAGTAGGAATGATCCTCATAATATCTAAGCCTGCAGATAATGGATTTGTTCAAGCTAAATTTATAGCACCTTTTCAACTGCCTTCAATTAAAATCTTGAATAAGGAAGAACAAAGTATTTTGTCTCTTCACAAATGCAACCTTAAACTGCCTGGCTGTTCTCCATCCCCTGGTGCTGCTGTACTTCTCTGCCTCCAAAGTGGCCTCATCACTGATCAGCAAACATCTCCCATTAAATATTCCCCCTTTCATTTAGCAAAACAGCATCGCTGCCTTAGCTCCACTTTAAGTTACTTCTTTATCTCCTCCCACCTTAACAGCTGGAACTCACCCTTTATGGCCCTGTGGAAATCCAGGTCTTCTGTCACATACAGTTACATCTTTATAAGTGACAACACATCTTCAAGATGAAGTTAAATATTTCCCTCCGTGTTCTCAGTACTTTCTGCTACCCAGCAATTCAAGCGTCCCTCCAAGACCTTCTCACTTACTCACTACCTCTGATTTGCTTTTTACTCACACCATCAACAACATTGCTTATGTCCTGTTTCCAGAGATCAGCTTTAAAATTATATCTCAAAAAAAGTCTTCACATCCAGTTTCTATGGGTTTTTTTTTGTTTGCTTTTTTTTGAGGACGATCCCTTTGTTCTAAGCTCTGAGGAATCCACTTACACTTTTGAAATGGAAGATCAGATGCTGATGTCATTAGACTAGTCCAGCAACAAGGATTTAAGAGAAACACATACAATTTTAAATCTTGTGATGAAATCCTGTGTGAGGGCAACACTGTGTCATTCCCCCTTTCAACATACAATCTTACAACAGACTGAACTCAAAGCTTCTCATCTCCACCTTTTCCCAGTTCCCTACTTCTAGTAAGTATCCCCTCCACCTCCTAGTTTCTCTCTGCTGTAGGATAGGCTGTTTAGTCCCAGCTTCAGCTTGCCAGTGTCAGCAGAAACCCACACTGCCAAAGGACAACAGCAACACCAGCCCTGCAGAATGCCAGCTCCCACAGACAGGCTGGAGCCAGGTAGCATGGCTTTGAAGTACAAAGCACGAGGCAGAGACGGGTGTCCAGAGGTTACAGCAATTCCCTTTCAACTGGATGGACTTCTGTGGAGCCACAGTTGGAGTCTAAAGCTTCCCTTCTCTGGCCCCTTGCTTATAACTCTCCTCCCCAAAGTTCCCCTTGGGGCGTACCTAGGCACGGCTGGGGTCAAGTCACAGCAAAATGCTCTGGGAAGTTTTGGGAAAATCTGTTCGGTTGCTTTTGAGGGAGGCAAAAGAGAGGAAATACTTTGACAGCTCAAAAAAGAGAGCTAGCTTTGTATGTGCATATTTTGAGGGAGGCTGAACTCTAATGTGGCCAGACATTACTCAGATAATTTTGATTCAAGAACATTTGAGGTTAGCTGGGTTATAAATTATTAAGTAGCCACCTGCAGTACCATGAAACTACTAATCATACCCATTTAGGAGAAAAAAATCTGACAATAGCTGCCTACTCTAAGTCTTTACTACGAATTGCTTTTTGAATGTACTTATTTTGAGACTGACTATTCACACAATTGGTCAGAATCAAAAAGTTATTTTTAATCATCATGATGCTTAATTAATAACTTTGAAACATCAGATTTTGAAGTTGGTGGATGCTGCATCATTTTGGCATACGCAAAGTTAACTTTTTCTCCTGTGCTTCTGTGGTTCAGTTAAGAGCTATGCTAAGCAGCGTGGCACATTCCACAAGCAGGCAAGATACACTGTGACAAAAGGCCCCAGGTCAGATGGTACAATAGCCAGGATCACCACACAGCTTCCTGATCTGAACTTCTGAAACCTTATCTGGACTGAAATACAGCTGCCATCGCTTACCTGTTCCTGATCTGAACTTCTGAAACCTTATCTGGCTGCCATCGCTTACCTATATCGCGTTTATACCCACTCAGCGTGTGCTGACACTTTAGATACACTAGAACGAAACCTTCATGACTACAAGGAAAGCTAAACAAATTCATGTATTTGGATTGACAGCAGGAAAAAGATACCAAATAGTACTTTATTACAAAAAGAAGATCAAGTGGTCACGTAATTAAAGGTTGTATTTAGAATTCTGCAAAGACAAGAGTCAGCATTCAACTATGGTTCTCAATTCCTGGACTAAATCTGGCCTCATTCAAGTCAATGGGAGATCAGCTCTATTCTTTGGTGGAGCAAAGGTTTTATCCCTCTGTTTTTGGCGTGGTGAATTACACAACCTTCATGTTAGATCACTGAAAGTTTTCTTGAAATATGTTATATAATTAAACGCATTTCCACAAAGAAAGAAAATTTAAAAAAAAATACAACTTTATCCATGAGTTACATTAATCTATATTTAGTGAGCTAGAAAAATTTATGTTATTATCTGCAAGAATGCATAAGGAACAGTGTGCCATCTTTCAGCATAAAGAAGGCACACTTTGCCTTTTTCCATTTTAATTCAGACAGTATTATCTTAATACTCTTTGAGAAATATGATCTTTCACATCAAGGACAAAGGTAACACTACAATATCACTTATCTTGCAAGCTACCTTTTTATCGTACACTACCCCATATTACTCAGTGGTGTTATGACACTAGAAGTGCCGTAATACACCGAGATACAGTGTACTTCAAAGAAATTTGCAAGATGACTAAGTCATTTTGCCTCCTCTACAAAGCACAATGTTATGAATATTCTGTAGAAATAATGATTTGGGATGGTTTTTCCTTTTCTTTTGAAGCAGAAGACTGATTTACAGCACAATTGCAAATTTCTCTTCTTATGTGCTTTTTCAATACCTTTCTATATATAGCTCTCTCTTCCCTGACTTTGCAAAAGAAACTATTTGATTTAAGAATGTTTCAAGCTGAAGAGAATCTATGTAAATATTCCCTGAGAGTAAACATGGAAACTTGTCTATCTGTACTGACAATGAAGCACATGGAAATAATATGTTGCCCATTCTGTCTACTCCGACAGGGCTTGTTATATGCAAATATTTATTCTGTAAGCTCTTCTCTCAGGCTTGAGTTCCCTGCAGCTTTCAAGGAAGCCACGGTTCTTCAGTTACAGTTCCTCCCCTTTGCTCTTCTAACTCTAAATTTACTTTTTCCTGTTGCAAAATCTTTGCTAAACTTTTAAACAGTTTCCTCACCAAGTGTGTGCTTTTGGCTGTAGGACATTTATTCTTATCCAAGCTTGATACTGCATGGGTAGCTCACTACTCCTAGTGATTTTTATTTACATTTATATACATACAATGAACTATTTTTAGAGCAATGAAATGAACATCCTTCTGCATTGGTATTCTTCAGCTCAGTGGAAGGAACAGACACACAATCTGATAAAGGTGCTGCTCTGCATTTTCCAGAGCTATGAGGTTTCAGAGTTGCAGAACACACAGCATTTGCAAAGCACCAAAGCCAAAAAATGTGCATGAATCAAAAAAGAGTAAAGGTTTCACCTGGCAAAGCCAACTCCTCTGCTGACACCATTAGCATCTCTTAATATTCTGGTGGAAATGACATGTCCAAAGGGTTTCAGCATATTCTCCAGTTCCTGCTCATCCATGGAAACGGGTAAATTTGAGATGTATAGATTTGTGGGATCTTGCTCTTGTTGCTATGACAAAATAAGAGAAATATCCACAGTTAGGCTTAGCAAAATACAATAGCTTATGGCTCATACAATGAGGGCTACTCAAAATAAGACCAAGCCAAGAACTTATAGCTGCATGAGAAACAAAGCTGGGAAATCTGTTCATGATGACAACACACTTGCCAGATTTCTGCACTCTTATGCATGTGCCTAATTCTGTGCGTGACTGCTCTTACTGAACTCAGTGACACTACTCATTTACAGAAAATTAGTCTCATGCACAAGTGTTCTCGGGTTTGTGTCCTAATTTAGCAAACAGATTGTGAAAAAAACCCCATGATTTCCCCAAATGTGCTCACTGTTAACATAAATAAAGAAAGAAACCTCAACACATGTTTTAAGCAGATGTGCTTTTCAGCCTGCGGACTTTGCAGTCAACCTGTTCATCATGACCAAGGTTCACTGAAAACACAGAATGCTTTCCATAGTATATTTTCCTTTTTTTTCCCATCAGAAATGTCTGGGTTGATAACATGCAACAAGACCTAACTGGGCAGGTGTCCTGGTTTTTAGCTGGAACAGAGCTGGGTTTCTTTTTCAGTAGCTAGGATAGTGTTGTGTTTTGCTTTTCAGCCCGGGATTTGTTATGAAAGAGACACTGAGAACATCCCAGTGTTTGTATTTTTGTCACTGGAAGTGAAGGACTTTGTGTTCTGTTAGTCTACAAGTGCAAGATCTAAGTGAGAGAGGAATACTTAAATTAATAAGCTAAACTGGCACTTGGATATGCCGACGTTCCAGATCATATCACGTCATGTCCAGTATATTAGTGAGGGGCTCTTCCTCTTTTGTCTCTCTCTGACTTTCGCTAGAGCTCTCGCTCTTCTGGGATTGCGGTTTCGGTTCGGGATTGTCGCTCCTCCGGGATCGTTATCTGGGAACGGGCTGGGCTCGGTTGGCAGGTGTCGAGCAGTTGCACTGGGTGTCACTCATTTTCCTATTTTGTTACTGTTATCATTATCACTGCTATTTTAATATTAGTATTATTTTAAGTTTTCTTTTATTTCTATTATTAAACTGTTCTTATCTCAACCTACGAGTCTCCTTACCCTTGCCCCCCAATCCTCTACCCTATCCCCTGGGGCAGGGGGGAAGTGGGTGAACGGCTGTGTCGGCGGGCGGGCGAGGGCTAGCCCAGGGATGGCCAAGGGCTGGCCCAGTGAAACTATCACCACAGAGGGCAGTTCTGCCATTCAGTTTAATGTCCTGGAGAGACAGTCCACATGTTTATTCTCAGATTGAATTAAAATATCTTAGAAAATAAATTCTTTAGTATGAATAATTGAAAAAAAAAAAACCAAACAAACAAATTTGAAGACAGCTTTCTTATTCTATTTTTGATATTTAGACTAAACTTTCAATTTTGGCAACCAATCCAACTTCTATTCTTGCCTGACAAACTACTGCAAAGAAACATGAAAGAGGCATAGATGCCGTATGTAAAATAAGTGTATTAAAGCAGTAAATAAAAACCTTGTCTGCAGACAACAAGGTCTTGATTGCATTAAATCAATTTAGCTAAGCCCTCACAAATTTTCATGGCTCTGGTTCCATTTTCACTGATATAAGCTTTACACAATATCTGATCACCTGTCAGTACAAGCCTGTTTGGGATCAGGCATGACTACATAATTTTAGCTAATGCTTAATAACCAAAATCCAAAGATATAGCCTTTATGCTGTGCAGGTAGAGCCAGACAATACTTTACCTGACAAAGTCTTCTCAGACAGATTTTTGGATTATTTTCATTACACTTTTAAATTGGCAGAATTAATTTGTACTTGTTCAATGCTGAGATTTATATGACAACAGTACTAGGTTTTTTTGCTACAAGGTGTCCTAAAACCAGACTAATAATCTTGCAGCAGCACCACAACCTTACACTGAAGAAATTACACACAGTCCTGCAGCCATCTGCCCTGGTTTAACTAAACTAGTTTCAAATTGCACTCCATTAAAATCAGTGCAGATGTGTCTTGTCAAACACAAAGAATCCCATGTCCTAGTTCTAGAAGATGTATAAAGACAGGACAGAACCAAGATGTCTGCTCCCTCACTGCCTTGCACGTCCAAGGCCTCGAAAATGGAAGCAGAAATTATTTCAAGCTGTTTCACACACTCCATCTTTACAGGGACAAGAACGACTAAACAAAGTCTAGCTTAGCTAAATACCAGAATGAGAAGCCAAATAAAGTTTTCAGCTTCCCTTATCCCAGGCTCAAGAGAAATTTCAGCCCTTTTGGATGAGAAGAAAAGCTGCAAATGGATACATCAAAGGGTCCAAAATCAGGAGGCGTGCAATACTGTTTTACTGCATAATGTGGATTCTGACCTAAGAGCTGTGAGTGAACACTTGCCTTTGGACATACTGCTTAATGCCTGTTGCATTCTAGCTTTGCATCTCCAGATCCTTTACTCCATGAAACAACATATTACCGTGCAGGTTGAATTCTCCACTATTTTACAAAACAGAAATAAAAGAACAAAGTAGGCACATTTTCAAGCTGCTGTCCATAAAAATATACCCAGTCATTATCACACCTTGTAGTAAGGAGCAGAGGAGAGGAAAACCACCCACATATGGACAGCAAACTTATGGCAAATTGAACTAAAGTTACAAACTTCTAACCTAGAAAAACATTCCTTCCCTTTCCAATTATCTTTCCCTGCAGTCATCTTCCTTTCTCTCACTTCAATTAACATTCACACGGACCTGAAAGCTAGTCCAACTCCAATAACCAAAAGATACGAGTGAGGGGTACAGTACCAACAACATGAGGAAAATCATGCAAACAGTCCTGGAGGGAAGGTAGGCTGGAAAAGAGAGGAATATGAGCTTCAGATCACATTTTTAGCTCTTGGAAAAACAAACAAACAAAAATCTGAAACAATTTATTTCTCCTTTATTTTCTCCATGTTTTTCCCCTTCTCTGTGTACAAACTATTTAAGTTTTATTGCTTATCACTTTTTTTTTTCTTCACACAAGCCACCAGAAAAAAAGGTAGATATAGGAGATTAGGAAGCATCTTCATGGTTACTAACTACTTTGAAAATGTGAGCAATGGAGGCAGTTAAAGCAGAGGCGTTATAGAAGCAAATCAAAGTAGAAAGATTTGCAATTTCAATAGGCACAGTTTTTCAGAAATAATCACATTGTTATGCAAACCTCTACCCACTGATTGGTTAAGGACTTTGATTAATCAACCAATCAGTGCTCAGGGACTGACATTCCTTTTCAATATTTAGGAAAAAACCTAACAGTCTTACGCAGAAAAGATTCCCATAGCCAAAGGACAGACTAAGATGAATAAAGGCAGAGTTATGCATCAGTAACTGCACAACAGCCTTTGCTTTCACTGAAGCAATTCAGTCCCGCAGAAGATTAAAATGAGAACTTTTCTTTTGACTACTCAGTTTTCAAGCTGGGGCAAACAAATAAAATTAATAAGAACCGTCACCAACGTGTCTCACTTCTGGAGTAGGAACACATAAGCCTTTTAACTGTGTTAGAGATTAAACGCCATTGTTTTAAATATCCCTGGAAAGTTCAGCTACACTCTGAGGATGAATGAAAGACTAGCAGGCCATAGACACTCTCCCACAAGGACTTACCAAGCCTATCTTTTATCAACATGATAAACATGAGCTGCAAGCAGAGAGAAACAGATGAGGCCACTCATGCTACTTCCACAACACAACAGTGTTTTCTAAGAAAGGAAAAAAATTCCACGTTATTTTCCCTTACTATACAAATACAACATTTAGAGAAATGCTCCTTTCATTTACAGAGAAATATCACCCAACAGAAGCCATATCTCACACCACAAACTCAAACAAGATGAAATGCCTTCCCAGTGACACAGCCTGGAGCTGAGCAGGCTTTCTAGCGGTGGTGTGGAGCCCGGCTGCCCTGCCACCACGCAGCCAGACTCCACTGCCACCTGCCCTCACAAGCCCCTGTTTCTCAGGCTTGGCCCCCCTGCCAGCCTCTGTCATTGGGGCTCCTCATGATCTTCTTCGGTTGTGCAGAGATGCCCTCTGCAGTGTGGAGGTGCTGACACATGCTCCTTGTTTTGCCGGAGCCTTTTCACCCCAGATTTCCAAGCTCCTGGGTGATGTACTCACTCCCCCAGCCCAGTGTAACTGCTAAGCTTTTCGGTGTGAAAGGCAGGCATCCTAGTGTTCAAAATACGCCTGTTTGTGGATAAGATGAGCCTAACCAGAGTCATAAGTCAGAACACCCCACAAACCGCCAGCCTTTCATAATCCCAACTAGTTGACAGTCAAGTTTGTCTTCAGTGAAGGATCACGTTCCAAGGTTGCAGGACTGGTCTCGATGGTAATATCTGGTTCATTTAATTTTTTTTATGGCTTTTCACTAGGCATTAAACATGCTGCTTCCCACCTTGAGATGCTAAAATCCCTTTTATTACTGTGTCCAGTCCCAAACGGACCACTCATCATTGAGAGGACTGACAGTTATTTGTGTGATATCCATGGTCACTTCAGAACTCCATTTTCCTCTTACACCCCCAATATTTTGCACAGGAACAGAAGTCATGGGGTGGCAGAAAGACACACCCTCCCCACAAACACCTCTAATAGCACTGTGCCTTGGACACCCTGCAACTGCTGACTTGGAGCAGTTGCAAAGGAGCCACCAGCAAAGCAAGGTCCCCATACCCACTGGGGCTATGCGGTCCCTGTCCCTCTTTCCCCCATCCAGACCACACCAGAGACAGCAGGCCCATCCCACACCGCAGGGGAATGACATCCCTATTGACACAGCCTTCCCAGAGGACAGCAGGCACCCAGGTTTAACCCCGCACCTGTGAGAAGGGCCCTCCCAGAGGGATCAGGGCTGGTTGCTGCAGCCATCTGCCACCCTGGGGGCTCAGAGGAGGAGGGGGTTGCAGGGAGTGGTGGAGAGCTCGCTGCAGTCCGGCGGCTCCTCTGCCTTTCCCAGACCCCATGTGCCAAACGTGGCTAATTAATGGGTAAATACCAGGCCAAATTGCTGCTTCTCAAAGGGAGCAGGAAGGCAGCTGTAGAGCCTGTGGTGTGTGCCAGCTGCAAAGCCATCATGCTCAAGGCATGCAAACTTGCAAGCACAGTCTCAAGGCACCATCCAAAGCCTGCTTCTGGCCGTCCTCGCTGAAGTTCATTTTACCCAAGACCTCCCATTTGACCGCCCAAGGAGGGTCACATTTTCCAAGTACAGCTTGTACTCGCATCGCAGCCCCAGAGAAACAGGGGTGAACTCATCTAGTCAGCCCCAGCCCTGTGAATTTGTGACACAGCCTCACATCCTAGATTGAGCTCATTCTGGAGTGCTGGTGTGTGGCAGTCTGTGTGGGTACACCAAGCGCCACAGAATGGGTCAACAACAAAGAAAAGAGAAATTAAGCCAACTGAAGCTCCTCTCCAGACAAGTGCAGGGCTTTATGCAACTCCCATTGCTCCCACTTCAGCCTGTTTCACCATCATTTTAACCCAAACCCCTCAGTTGCTCTAGGGGCATTTGCTGTATGCACACGTTGTAGTTAGGGCCATTCTGGCTGGGGGGGGGTGTACGATAGACACTCCCAACTGGTCAAAACCACAGCTAGGAAAGTTTAAAACTGTGAAGACTGCAAAGTAACAGTAGGTCAAAACCAAATTTGTTATGAGTTCCCAGCATTTCCAGCATTCAGCTGCAGGCATCCTGCTGCAGGGCTCTGGAGTGCAGCAGTCAGAAGCAGCTGTACTGGGGAAACAGCCAGAAATTTTCTCGTTGCCTTTTAGCAAGAACTGGCCCAGTCATCCAGCTCCCAAGGCCTGTGCCAAGGAGGCAGAAGAAGCTTATAACGCAGAGGACTTGAAATCCACTACACCAACAGCATTCGAAATGGATAAAACCCTGGGGAGGGTGTGCTGCAACACGGACTTGCTGTTTGCTTTGCTGGACCTTCCCAGCCACTCTTGAAAGAAAGGACAACATTCAGATGGGATCTTCCCTCCCATCTTGAGACAATCTCTGGAAGCAACGCATGAAAAGCTGCAAGAACAATTCCTGCT
>NW_010307083.1:6546-13091 GCF_000700745.2 Antrostomus carolinensis | reverse complement strand
GGAGTGGCAGGCAGTTTTTGGCGATGTTATTTTTTCCCAAAAGGAACTCAAACCTCCTGTAATCTCAGCAGGACTGGATACCGAGTGTGTTTGGTTTATTTGGGAACCCTATGTACCAATTCCTTTTATTCAACCAAAATTATTTGTCCTTAGAGCAGCTTCCTTTAGGAAGCTAAGTGGTAATTATTTGTTCAAACTATTCCTTTTTCCATCTTCCAAACTTATTATGGGCATAAAACTTTGTATGTGGATTGATATGTTATTCTGAACTCCTCTTTTTAAAGATATAATCAATATATATATTAATAGATCATATGCTTTTCTTGTCTTTAATAAATCGAGACTTCATCTTCATAACATCGACTCAGGTCAGTATCACAGCTCACCTTTAGAAGCATGGTCAACTCTTTCTGCACATTTTAGACCCAGTTCACATTACCCTCAATTAATGTTTTCCCCAAAAGTAGTTCATCTCTGCCTAATGGCCACTGCCCAGATCTTCAGGCTATGTATGTAACTTCTCTCTTTTAAAGGTCTGAGTTGAACTTTTGTCTACCCTTAACATAAAAATAGTTATGCTCTTTATGGAAAAAGCCATTTACGTGGAACCATTTATATGAAACCAGATCATTTACCTGGAATTATTACATTTATATGCCATTTTGCAAATTTTCTGATGTTTGCTCAGTATTTTGAAAACTGTAGTTGCACGGTAGCATAAGTTAGATCTTCAGTTTATTTGATTATTTCTAAACTGGATTCTATACAAGCCACTGAACTTAAATCAAATTTAGAGGAAGCATGTAATACTTTCTCTCAGTAGATTCAAATTCAATATCTCTTCTTGTTGTTTTATTATTTAATATTTACTTTTTTTAGTACTGCACATCATGAGAACTTTTCAGGACATCTGAATTGAACATTCATTTGAAAGCTGATTTGATATGCATTTGATTGAATTCACACACCAAAAGTCTGAATTAAAGGATTTTTTTCCCCACAGTTTTCTATTGTTTCTCCATTTGTCCCTGCTGCTTTTTCACATTAGAGTTAATGTGGTATATTTTTGCACATATGTAAAAAATGCCTGGTTTTCAAACAGAGTAAGCCACTGAATTTCTCAGATCCAATACCTAACATCTGCAACTAACATTTGGAGAGGTTCTCTCTTCACTGACCTATCCAAGCATGGCAGGATGCTCTCAACTTAGCACAGTTAGATAGGATGAATATGGGCTAGTGGTGTGAAAGTTAAGAGGAAGTTATCCCAAACTCCACCACCTCCTGGTATCAGAGAATCGATGGCAGGAAATCCTCTGCTCCTTCTCAGTGGGGGGCCGGGGGAGAGGTCCTGTGCAGTAGTTGGGACCAGGATCCTGGCTGCATATGTCCACATGGCGCCTTTTGAATCAATGACAATAAGCTGGTTTGAATTAAGTGATAGGAGCTCTGCTTTCAAAGATTTTTCATAGTCCAGTTTCTTTTATAAAAAGAAGGAACAAACAAACAAACCCACAGGAAATATAAAAAACTACAGCAATGGTCCAGACAGTATAGCCTCTCAAAACTGCTAATGACATATTTTGAGTCATCATTGCAGTAACAGGAGGTGAACAGAATGAACCAAGCGCAGCTGCCAGTGTTCCCTTTGACTTTTTACTGGCTTATTTGCTTCTCTTTGTGTGGGCACATTTTTAATAGTGTAGACAGCTAAATCGATGCCCAGTTAGCTATTGATCCCTGGCTGGTTTCACTCCCACATTGAGCAGCACACCAAAAGGCTTACAAGACTGTACAGAAAGCCTCAACTTTACATGGACTTCATTAATGCACTAAGTACGGATAATCCAACAGATGCAGTAGAAAGAAACTGGTAAAAGCCATGCTGGCTGCCTTGTCAAGAGTCCTTCCAAAGCTCTTTGCAGCAGGCACTGCCAGAAACATGAGCTATCTCCTCAACCAAGGCTGTGTCTAAACACTGAAGGGTTCACAGGGAACGTACTGCAGAGCAGAAGACACTGGGGTATTCAAATAAGCTTATTTTGTCTTAGGTACCTTCTAAAGAATCTGTATGTTGTTCGATGGCCTTTCAAAGACTAATACATCAAGATTTAACATCCTCAGATGTTAAATCTCTCTTTCACCCTGATACACCTACTTCATGGTAGTCACTGTACCTTTTTAGGCTGAGTGCTGACTACATGTTTCATAAATGACATTTCTTGTATACCCGACCCTACCTGACTTTTACACTAAGGCACTTCAAAATTTTATTAGCAACATGGTTTTTCCACAGCATTGCAGGAGATTCAGCCTCAGCATAATTATGCAACTATTGTACTGCAATAATTAGGCCCAGCCCATCAAACATTATAAATGTATCTAAAACTAAACCTGCAGCATGCATTTGCTGTATAAGCTCGGCTGTCAACAAGTCATGTTAAAAGCCTGTTAACAATGACAAGGACACTTTCTGAAAAGACACAGTGGTTTTGAACATGAACACAGAAAGCACTTTTAAGTGCTATTTTGAAGAAAAGCATTTTCCCAATAATTTTCAAAAGTATTTCATTGTTATTTGCATGAGTAAATTTAAGCCCTTCTGAGCTTTATAATGACCCAAGAACAGAACTCTTGCCATTCAAAATCCTTTGCCTGGGACCATCTGATCAGAAAAGAGAGACATGACTCAGGCACCCAGCTTTACTCTGCCATCACTGAAACACTCTTTGAAGCTATTTCTTAAACAAGGCACAGGCTAAAATTTGTTCTACCAAATTTTATCCAAAAATTGCAAACAAGCAAATTCCTAAAAACCATGACCTATGAAGAGAAAAAGAACAAATATATGGTAGGAAATTATTTGTCACAAACACCTGTATCAGGTCCACAGCGAAGTATTATTTATAAGTACTGTTTTAATTAAAACCATGAACTTTGAAAAGAGTTCACAGTTTATATACACCCAGGATTTCTTCTCACTGTGCAAACTGTCAGAGTGCTGTGCTGTGTAAGCTGGACTCAGCTTTCTTTTAATTAAGTTTGTTCATGGACAGCACAGCATTTGCTAAAGCTAAATATTGCTGGGACTGAACTGCTATTGGTCAGCCCAGCACAGAGCTGCTGCAGAACCTTCCATCATGCATTTCACCTGCCAATGGTGATTTGATTTGCCCTTCGTCTTGTGTGGCAAATACGATGCGGAACATTGTAAAAGATACATGGTACCTCCTTTTATTTCCACAACACACCATCATAACCAGAACTATTACAGACTAATATAAAAAAATTATTTTTCACACTTCTGCCCTTACAAAGTGAGATTTTTAGAACTTCTAACTTCTTAGTTTTCCTAGAATCAAATTTCCCTAGTTTCCAACTTGCATAGTGCACTGCAACCAAAAAGGCAGCTCAATCTCTGCAAAAATCTTTGTGTCACTCTAGCTTTGAAGGTGTTCAGTTGCCTCTGTGTTCTCTTTCACACTGTTTCAATGGCAGCTTTGCTATTTATACTGCTGTTATGTAAGAATCAATTAATCACCTCAGATTACCTGAAGCCTGTCTATAAAAATTTCTGAAAATGCTACAAAATATCCAAGCTATTAACGCTAAATTAAGAGCTCACTGGTGACCTCTAGAAGCAAAAGTCTGATTTGCCAGATGAGTTGCAATCTAAGGTGAACACCTTAGCTATTTATTTCAATTTGTCACCAACTGTGTCCTAGTGAACTTAAGACACTGTCCTATTGCATGTTAGACAATACTGCATCGAGTATGTTCATTTGCTTTATAGTACAATGGGTTAATGACATGCTGATTGATGTATATCTTCCAGGATTTTCTTACAGATATTTAGACAGGACTGAAGTCTTTTGCCCCTGCACAGAGTCAACAAATATTGCAATTTAACTCCTACTACTCACGTTCTCACTGAATGGTGGTTTACACGATACTGTCCCACAGAAAGGGTGCATTTGTATGTGTGCATGTATCTACTTAAGCAGAGAAAGAAGAGGTCACAAAGGAGAGTATTTACTTTACAGAGGACACAGCATGAAATCAGGCAACAGTATAAACTTTCCATTATCAATAGTGGTGGAAAGAAAACTAATTCAAGCTAGAATGTTCTACACACTAAATCAAAAAAATTAAATGAACAGCTTAACTTAAAGTGCTCTTAAAAAAAAATATATATAATTATGCACAAAAACCAGCCCATTATCACAGATTCTTGTGATTATCTGGTATTTTTAAAAACATGACACACACAAATAGTATTTAGTAACTGCTTGTTATTAGTATTTTAAATAACTGCTTACTTCAGTTATTTAAAAAAGATCTGCAGTGGCAGTGACACTAATTAGTTGAAATGCATTTTTTTTTTAATATGTAAAATGTTCAGTGCGAAAATGTCTAATTGTGACAATATCTAAAAATTGAAATTACAATTATTTTTGCTCTACTTAAAATCATAATGCTCCCAAACACCTGACATAAACACAGAGTTTCAAGATGGAACTTGGACAATATAAAACTCTTTCAAGAATTCTACAGCTGTCCTTTGCATAAGATGAAATCTGGAAAGTTATGATAACAGATCCTGAAAAGCTGGATTTGTGTACAAAGCAATGGAGATTCTAGAGTATATGGTTAAAATTATTACAGAATTTCTAGATCTTGCTTTTTTTAGTCTACATTTGTCAAGGTGGCACCTCTCAAGCCATGGTCTGGTGACTCCTGTAGCTCTCTGGGCTGTGTTCCTTTCTTACCTCCAAGTTTCAAGCAGAATATCTCTATTCTCTTGACAGTAACACTGGACCAAAAGGATTACAAATGGCAGTGGAAATGGTTTTCTCCCTAATCTGTCTCAGGATGCAATAATACCACTCGCTCAGTGCAGACAGAATCTGGCATAGCAGAGCACAAACTTGTGTTCCTCAAGCTGTAGATTTAAAACATTTAGATCAACCTATGGATTAACCCTTCCTATGTACTTTGTGGAGACTGTACCAGGTGTTAAAGCAGAGGTTGCATGTTGCTCCTCAAGCTCAGAAAAGGAAGTAATGGGACTTTTTAAATGGCAGGAGCGTGGCAATGGGGAGGGCTTTGCTGTCTGATCTTCCAGTGGCCATAGGATGCCATAATGATGCAGCAGAGGCACAAGTTAGAGATGTTTCCATGCACCTGTAACCCATACTTGGCCAGGATGGCTTTAGGACTTTCTGTTCACTATTTCTAGCAGCTGTTCTCCCTAAGGACAGAGTACTTGCTCTGTCATGGCTTGATCCTTCTCCAACTGAATTCTACAGCAAAATTTGCATTGGTCTCACATGGCAGTATCAGGAAAATACTTTCAAAATTATATTCAGATGAATAAAGATAAAAAAAAACCAAGAGGATGCATCTCTTCTGATTATTCTAATGCATTTATTGTTTGTCTTTAATATTTCCTTTCAAAGCTGTCAGCAAAATGAAGACAACATAGATTTGAAATGCTACATATGCAAAGAGGGTTGAATTATCTCAATACTGCATCTATCTGTAGATCAATAGGAACTTATGTGTTTCTCTTCAGAAGCTTCTCTAGGTTGGGGCTGAGTCAGGAAACACAGATCTCTTCATGTAAAATTCAAAGCCTTAGCATTCTACTGTCTACACTTGCACTGGAAAAAGACTGTAGCTATTAACAGTAGTAAATTATCAGCACTGGGAAAGCATTAGAAGCTTTAAGACTACTTTTTGGGACAGTATAATGTTTTTTAATATTTGACCTATTGACCCAAAGGCTAATTCAAGCAGCACACAGATCCCATGAGATTGCTCGTGAAGAAAATGGAATGCTTTCTTTTGTCATGTTTTACATTACTTCCTATAAACCATAAATGAAATCAGAAGTTTCTTGTCTAGAAATTCCTGTTGGGATAAAGGTTGAGGTTTACTCAGCTTAAGTCCATACAAACTGCTAGAGAACAGTTATTCATCTTGATGCACATGCCAGAAATGGAAACCTACTAGTCCTTGAGGATGCATCAATTTTCAGGGAGTCTGGATTCTTTTAACTACTACAGAAACCTAAGAAAAAAAAATCTACATAGATACTGCCTAAGGAAAACAAAATCCACCATAAAACACAGCCTTGACAGTTTTATTTTGAGAAATCTGTATTTAACACAGACAAATATACTTTTCCCATTTAAGATCAGGCACAACTCACAAAACACACTGCAGAAATACTTTTTCTAAGTGCATCAGATATAAAAAGGCAACCAAGTCATGTTTCAGATGTGGCAAGTGATGGTTACTGTTCAGAAGCACGACAGAAACAGCAATACCACATCTTCCCTGTGTGAGGAATTCCTGGTGCTGAGTCAGCAAGTCCCAGCAGAGGCAATTGGGTTGGAACTGGATGATCTTTCAGGTCCCTTCCAACCCAAACCATTCTATGATTCTATGAAATACTCAATTTCCACCCTCACAGATGAAAATGAGGAAAAAATATTAGTAAGTGAAGAAACTGAAAATTTGCTTTATTTAAAAAATAGGAT
>NW_010307083.1:0-6503 GCF_000700745.2 Antrostomus carolinensis | reverse complement strand
TGCTGAACCCTCTTGCACAGAGCAGCTGAGCTCTGTGTTCTCTCCTCAGCACCCATCAGAACAACTTTTACTCCATGTGATGAGATTGCCCTAGTAAATGACAGATTAGGAGCCAACAGCAGGAAAGCAAGTAAAAAGGGTTAATGATGGGGCTAAAATCCTGCCTCTTCACCAAATCAAGCAGGCATGGTCCCATGCTCTCCAGACTGCAGTCTCAGCAGCGCTGGCACTGTCCCACCACATTTTTGCCAACGGAAAAGTCCATTGCTCCACAGCTGCAGCCAATGTCCAAAAGCAGAGCCTAGACAGCAGGTAGCCTGCAGGAGGGACTGGGAGGTATGTGACCACCTCCCTTCCTGCTCTGGCCTCAGCTAACCTGGAGCTATGCCCAGCTCCAGGGGAGCAGCAGAGGCTACAACTGATGAATGAAAAAAGCACAGCTATGACCTGAGGTGAGTGTGGTGGGTTGACCCTGCCCTGGATGCCAGGTGCCCATCAAGCCACTTTTATCACTCCCCTCCTCAACTGGAAGGGGAAGATAAATATGACAGAAGGGTCGAGATAAGGACAGGGAGATCACTCAGCCATTACTGTCTCGGGCTAAACAGACTTGACTTGGGGAAATTAATTTATCACCAATCAAATCACAGTAGGGTAAAACACATTCCCCTCACTCCTCCCTTCTTCCCGGGCTCAACTTCACTCCTGATTCCTCTTCCTCCTCCCTCTGAGCAGCACACTGGGATGGTGAATGGGGGTTGTGGTCAGCTCATCATGTGTTGTCTCTGCCACTCCTTTCCCTTCACGCTTTTCCCCTGCTCCAGCACTGGGGTCCCTCCTATGGGAGACAGCTCTCCATCAACTTCTCCGGCATGATTCCTTCCCAAGGCCTGCAGCTCTTCATGAACTGCTCCAGCCTGGGTCCTTTCCATGGTGTGCAGTCCTGAGGAACAGACTGCTCCAGTGTGGGTTCTCCATGGGGTTACAAGTCCTGGCAGCAAACCTGCTCCAGCCTGAGCTCCACTCCCCATGGGTCAACAGGTCCTGCCAAGAGCCTGCTCCAGGACGGGCTTCCCACGGAGTCCCAGCCTCCTTCAGGCACATCTACCTGCTCTGGTGTGGGGCTCTCTCTCCACAGGCTGCAGGTGGTCATCTGCTCCACCATGGACCTTCACCACAGGCTACAGGAGAATCTCTGCTCCGGTGCATGGAGCACCTATTGCTTCTCCTGCTTCTCCTTCTTCACTGACCTTGGTGTTTGCATAGTTATTTCTCCCTCCTCCAGCTCCCGTTGCACAGTGTTTTTTCCACCTTCTTAAGTAGGTTATCCCAGAGGTCCATCCTGGAGCCAGCTGGCATTGGCTCTATTGTACATGTGGGAAGCTTCTAGCAGCTTCTCATAGAAGCCACCCCTGTAGCCCCCTGCTACCAAAACCTTGCCAGACAAACCCAGTACAGTGAGGGAAATCAATAACCCATGGCGAACACTGAACAAGCAGTAGAAGAGGAGACACCACATCAGTCTCCAGTTGGACAGCATAGAGAAGAGGGGCCAGGCATCTGACATTCCCTACAGCCCTTTCAGGAGAGGAAGACAAGTAAAGTGTTAAAGCTTCCATCCCCTGACACAAAAGAACCCAGCACCACTAGGGAAAAAAACCATTTTTTAAGGGTATATTATGCTTGTGTAGACAGAAAATTGGGATCTGAGTGACCCAATGCATCTGCTAGAGGTTTAGGGAAAGCCAGAGAAGAGTAGTAGATAGTCCTACAACTGGGGGGAAAAGCAAGGATAGAGAGGGCAGTAAGAGAAACATGGTTCTTCTTTTGCCAGTTGATGAAAGCAGAGAGGAGAGGGAATTTTGTTGTGCTTTGCCAACTACAAAGAACACAGCCCCTCCACAAGATGCAGGGCAGCAAACCAGAAAGGAGACTATTCAGAATGAAGGTTTCCTTCCAAAAACCAAGGAAAGCATGAGTTCTTCACGAAAGTTTTCCTACAAAGCTTTCAATAGTTCCTTCTGCCTTTCATATCAGCTAGAAGAGTGCAGTTTTCTAAGCAGTGAATGCTGACTCAAGTTTTCCAAGCCAATTAATGTTTCCAGTTGTATATTCGCGTAGAAAAGGGAAAGTCAACAATTTTCTGCAGAAGGAAGCAGAAAACCACTCAGAAATTAGAACAGGTATAGCAAAGTGGACAACATGACCAGTTCTATCCAGCTAAGGATCAAGACAGAGCTATAAAGTAAATTTTGTTGAGCCATGAGGAGCCATAACCTGGTCCTACTGCGGAAAGAGAAAAGAATTTCTTTCTGCTCACAAAACTGGTGTGAAAGGGCACATGTGCTGTTCTTGCAGCAGAATGAAAAGCTGTGAGAAGGCCAATAAGCAAAGACGTCTGGCATTTGAAATGAAATAATGTACACAGTTGTCTGCAGTCAGCTGGTGAGATGTAGCAGAACTGGGGTGGCCAGACAGGAGCTCTGCAGCACAGGGCTGTTCACAAGACAGTGAGGACAAGCTCAGAGGCGTTGCTGCATGAAGGGTGCCTACCTGCAAAAGCTCATGCAGTTCACCTCCTTTGTAACCAGGAGACCAGGAAGCAACCTGTACAGGAACGGCACAAGCTGATATAAGAGAACAGTACAGCAGAGATTGAAAGAAAGTACAAGTTGGAATTCAAGACAGAGCACCACGCTTGAACCCGAGTACATGTGACCAGACCCTGTGAGGAGGAAGAAAGGAAGAAGGAAGTGCTCCAAGCCCTTTAACTTTGTCTTTCCTTCTGTTTCCAGAAATCTGGACTTGGTCACCCCACCTAGCACACAACTGGTTGTGACTGCTCACGTGTCAATGATTTGCTGTGAGAAAATGTACCAGCATTCCAATCCTGAGCTCTCCATGGCTCATGCTTATCCCTTCTCCCTACACCTATACAGTACTTCAGCTGTGGCTAATGGATATATGCGTGTGCGTGTATATGCGTGGGCACAGCTTTATAGTACATATGTAATGACAAAATCTAACATACACATAAAAGCGCATTCCAGTTTAAGCATGCTTTCAATTTTGAAGATCTGGGTAGACAGATGTCTGTGTGTAAAGACATACAAGACTATATCCAGACTTCCAAAAAAGGAGGCACATTTGCAATTATGCATACATATGTATGAGTGACTGTGTATACAAAGGAGGTATCCCAATACACAACCACTTCATGTGTTTAGCTGGTGGTATGCTTGTGTGTGATTAAATGTATCTACATGGAACCATATTTTACATTTATTTGTACACATGTATAAGCCATTCATATAAAAACTGGTGGCTGTATCAATGCAACAAATGAAGGCAGATATTATCCTCTTTCTCACCTATAAATCACAAGCAACTCTAAGAACTTACTGCAGTAATAAAACTGTGAGACAAGACACAAAGGCAATCCTCGAGTCCCAGACTGGAAAGGAATTACAAAGAAGGCATTTTGGATGTAGTAGATGGTTATGAATTAAAGGCAAAGGAGAATCTGTGGCAGGGTGGGTGTAGAGGGAGTGGTGTGGGTCTCCTCCTAGGATGCTGAAAACTGGACCTGGCTCTTGTGTTGGTCCTTAAATGATCCAAGTTGTTTTGCTCTGGCTTTGGAATCTTTTTTATAACTAAAAAGACGTCATTAAAGGAAATTGAACTACTGAACACTTTAGGGTTCTGGACTGCTTCTCTCAGGTGCTATAATCACAACTTGTTTTCAGACCAGTTTTAGTGAAAAGCTGAACATCTTAAACTCTCAGCTATCTAATATTGCACCACTAGGCCAAAGAACTAGAATGAGAGTGAGCTACTTTATCAGGTAAATTAGGAGTGTCTTATGAGAGGCACACTCCTTACGCCAGCGCTTATCCTTGCTGATACTGATATTAACAGTTGATGACATAAGCAGAAAATCACCCAAAACTTGGGAAACAACTTCAACCATTTTTTGAGGATGTAAAATGCAGCTGTTCCTCAAGAAGGTAGGACTGAAAGATACCACGTAAGTGGATGCCTGTGAAATTCCAAAGTTGGCTTGTGAAGTTCCCATCATGACTGTAGCGATTCCAAGTGGGTCATGGTAAAACACACACATCTGTGGATGTGTGTGTGTTTTTTACAAACCATGTAAAGACTTTAAACCTAAGGGACCCAACTTGATAGTGTACAGTCCTGAGAAATTTGTGGGCATCTCAACTTTGTCAACAGACCAAGCTAATGTTATGTATATTCTGTGGACCACTCGCAAAAAAATACAAAACCAAAAACCTAAACCACCATGTTCTCAAGATGGAAGTTGGCTGCATCTACACAAAATGCCTTAAAAACTCTCAGGTTCCCAAGAGAAATATAAGTATCTTCTGGATCTCACAGAGTAATGTCTCGGCCTGATGTTGACTCAGTTGTGGATCTGCAGATCGATGACTGTCACAGACGAAGGCACATCACATCCAGCAGCCCCAGGATGGGATTTGACGTTCAGGGGCTTCCCAGCGTTACCCCACCTGGGAGAGGATGAGGCTGGTTCCGCACAGAAAAGCATCAACAGCCTCTGCAGCTCCTTTGCTTTTTAGGAGAAATACTTTCAAGTTCTGTGACCCTATTTTTATAGATCAATCACTTAACCTGCTAGGCTGCCTTGCACAGGTTTTTGAGATGTTACACTGTTTCGAAAGATCAAGCAATTCTCAAAGAAATTGAAAAGTTCAGGAGCAGAGCCATTTGCATTTACTCAGCTATTGATTTAAAAACCTGAAATAGTAATATTAAAAGAGTTCAAAATAGTAAAGGGTAGAAAAAATATTTCAAGAGATCCAACCAAATCAAAAGATCATGCAGTGAAATAGGAAGAAAAAACAAAATATACAATCAGCTTCTGTCACTTGAGATACATGTTGCACTGTCCCAGTGTTGCTGATCCCCACGCAAGTAAAAAATTTCCCTACTTTTAAATTCTGCTAAACCTGCCACCCATTCTATAAGCTCCAAAATTAACATGAAGAAAAAGAAATACTAATCAGAGACAAAGCACACTTGAAAGCAAGGCCTTGACTACTCTGGGACAATTAAAGCACAGCCTGGATATATTAATCACAGTCTTCTGGCCCAGTTCCAGGTTGGGCAATTACAATCTGCCTACCTCAAATTCTCCCCAGAGTTTCAAATGCAAGAGTTATTTGTGATTTCCTTCCTATAAAAAGTGTTGTTTAGTCCAGCCAGTAAAGACTGGTTTCATTCAACTGATGGGTGAATGACTCACATTGACTATAGGAAATGTGTAAAAGCACTTTGGGATCCTTCAGGAAGAAGGACACTTATTACATGGTCATTTTACAGTGCTTTTATTATTCTAAGAGGAAGTACTCCTATCTAGATGTTTCTTCACATGCCTCTTAGTAACCAAGTAGTTCAGAGTTTGAACTTTTCTAAAAATTGGATTATTTTTTCTGTAAATTTAAGATAGATAGATTTGAAATGCAGGCACTGTGTCACTAGGACAGTTCAGGAAAACACACACAACTTCTTCTACTTTTAAAACTATTCAGATAATTTTTTGAGCCAAAAAAAAGATTAATGATTTATTATGGGGCTCATTAATCAAAAATTGTGTGTGCATGTTTTTTAAAGGACCAATTCCACTGTTCAAGTCAATTAGGTCCTCTAAAGCTATTACATCGGGAAGGAGCTGCAATATTACCAAGACTTCCTGCAATATTGTTGAGACTTTCCCGAGTGTATTTAGAGTATAAAATAAATGCTATTATTCAGGAGATACCGAATTGCTAAGCTTCTTAAATTTGTACAATTGGGAACTTGAAGTACATTAAAATGCTGAAACTCATTAAGAGCCCTTTTCACAGCTGCAAAATCGTTGGCATTCACAGCACCGTACAGAACAATAAAACACTCCCCACACCTTTGAACAGGGTGACTTCCGTTCCTCCAGCTCCGCTTTAATGAATCACTGAGGCAGAACTGGTATCTAACCTCTCCGTCAACCTCCTCCATTGAAAGAGAGAAACAAAAAGCCACAACAACGCTAATATTCTGAACAGAGAAGCAAAATGTCCAAGCATACTGTACTAACCCTCCCCCAACACAAACCCCTCAGCTATCACTGCTACTTTGTTAGAATATAATTCAATTTTCTCCATCTACACAACACAAAACACTTTTGGAGGCAGAAGACAATCCATGTTTTTCTTCCAAGCCACCCACCAAACTATGCCCAAGTACACTTTTTTTCCTTGGGTGTAATTTTTCTGGACAGGACTCAGCACTTTGGTGAGTGTTTTTAATAATGCTAGTTGCATATGGTCACTCCACATACCAAAAATGTCCTCCTGCCCTGTTCACTGAGGGGCTGGATTTTCTGCCTGCAAAGTGGCACCACAACAAACAACCTGAGTCCTGTGGATGCCCCATTTATCTAGCACAGAATCACAGAACTGTAGCGGTTGGAAAAGACCTTTAAGATC